>NC_053163.1:121386232-121686232 GCF_016835505.1 Polypterus senegalus | reverse complement strand
AGGAATTCCCCCTTGCAGTGATTTTAGCAGATCAAGCAGCAATGTTTTTATATTATATATAATCTATACTAATAAAAGGCAAAGCCCTCACTCACTCACTCACTCACTCACTCACTGACTCATCACTAATTCTCCAACTTCCCGTGTGGGTGGAAGGCTGAAATTTGGCAGGTTCATTCCTTACAGCTTCCTTACAAAAGTTGGGCAGGTTTTATATCGAAATTCTACGCGTAATGGTCATAACTGGAAGCAGTTTTTCTCCATTTACTGTAATGGAGATGAGCTTCAACGCCGTGGGGGCGGAGTTTCGTGTGACATCATCACGCCTCCCACGTAATCACGCAGTACATAGAAAACCAGGAAGACCAAAAAAAGCGCTGAAGAAAACATGCATTATATAATTGAGAAGGCAGCGAAACAATAAGAAGCGAGCGAGTGACATATACAACCATATTCATGAGTTCTGCTACTTCAGAAACAAAGCACGATGTAAACCTACACTTTAAATTAAGTTCATAGACAGGCTGCCGCTGGCGTTTGTAATTTAGTGCCTGCCCATATAAGGCCATCCGTCAGCGGCAATCCAATAGCAAACTCCCACTAAATATTCACGGGTGAAGGACTGTGCTTATGCAGAGGAAGATGAGATGGTCAGGGTGGTGTTTGGTACAAACTCAGCGAAACTGCGAGAGAAAGTTTTAAGTGCCAGGACTAAGGTAACATTAAATACAGCCATGGACATAGCGAGATGGCACCAGCACAGCTGGGAACCTTCGATGCATGTACACCGAGCGGCTCACGTGAACTGGCGCGTGCACAGATAAAAGCAACAGTTCCAAAGAGCGCTGAACAAAACCTGAATTACACAATTGAAAAGGCAGCAAAAATATGAAGCGTCTGATAAGCATATTCATAAATCCAGCTACTGCGGAAACAAAGCACACGTGGAAAAAGTCAATGTCCGCTAAAGGAAGACAGTGTAAAAAACCGTGCATGCAGTGTGTCAGGTCTCAGATAAAGAAGAAGACGAGCTGTTTATTGATGCAGTAAGAAACGAATCGATGAATGAAACCTGTCATCTTTACAGCGATTGACAAACACGGAATGTAACTTGAACACAACACATCCTACAAATACGAACCTGATTGAAAGAAATAATGATAATCAAATCCTTGATGACAGCAACACTCAGTAACACTCACAAAACAAATACTGTATATTGACAGTCATGTTACGTTATTTTTAAAATGTTCCCTTTTCTTTTCTAGCTTTTTAACACACTACTTCTCCGCTGCGATACGCGGGTATATATATATATATATATATATATATATATGTATATATATAACCCGATCTACATACTCGAATAATGGATACTTTATTAGCCATCAATGATTGTTTTGGTAAAGCCATACTCAGTGTATTCATTAGATGAGCGGTAAAAAGTAAGAGCGAGGAAGGATGACTTATTGAGGCATGCAGGCTGTAGTCGCGTCAACTCTATCTGAATTGCGCGATCACATTTGAAAAATATATCTTTTCAAGTTCTATTTAGTCCATATGTGTCAAACTCAAGGGCGGGGCCACATCCGACCGGCGTAATTATATCCGGCCCAGATCATTTTATATACTGTATTATTGTTATTAAAGCCCGGGTATATGAAGCGCTGGTAACACAATAAACTACAGATCCCATAATGCAGCGCTTCAGCTGCCTTGCCGAACACTTACCGAGTTAATCAAGTTATTGCGAAGCTAGCTCACACGATGCTGAAGAGAAAAGTTGATTCTGAAAATAGAGCCTTTAAAAACCGATGGGAGGCTGAGTATATGTTTACTAAACCCGTGTGTCTCATTTGTGGAGCTAATGTGGCTGTAATTACAGAATTTAATCTAAGGCGGCACTATGAGACAAAACATCAGGTTAACCTGAATGCAATGCAGAAGATACAGAAAGCAGCATAATTAAATAAGAATCTGACACTTCAGCGGACGTTTTAACCGTGCACAATCACAAAGTGATTTCAAGTGAAGCTGCTTTTATGGGAGACACAAATGCACCAGTGCACCTTGCCTCACTTTCCCTGTTGCCAAGTAATGTTAAACCAAGTCGTCACTACGGTGTTCCCAAATCGCACTTTGCTGATAAACTGAGCGCACTGAGTTTGCACGGCGCTTTGGTGACTTTGAAGAACAAAAAGTCCGTCTACATGCGGCTCGAACCTTGTGCATGTTTGGTAGCACATATCTGTGTGAGAAGCTCTTCTCAGTGATAAAGACTAACAAAACAGCACACAGGAGTCGCCTCACTGATGAGCACCTGCAATCCATCCTGAGAATCTCCACAACACAGAACCTCACACAAACAGAAACGAACCTGTGGCCAAAAAAAGATGCCAGGCGTCCAGCTCTAAAATGACATATGAGCAAAGAAAACTGAATGATTTGATTTGTTATTGCTGAAAGAACACATTTCATTTATATTTCTAGGTTTTGTTATGCAGCATGTTCATATTTGAATTTGTATCATTTTGACAGGATATATTTTTATGGAGAGCAAAATCTTTTGGGATATTTAAAATCTAAGTTTATTTTTTATATAAAATTACATAAGAGTAAAGAAATGTGAATGTTTGTTCTTTTAACGTTTACTTTATTTCTAACTTGTATAATTTAGACAGGATAAATTTTTATGGAGAGCAAAATATTATAAGTTGTTTAAGGTTTGAGTTGATTTATTCACGAATAATATTCCTGTCTGTTTTTACCATTCCTACCAAAGATATTTCTGTCGACTAAATAAAAATTCCTTCTATTTAAAATTTAAATAGAACTTGAACAAATACGATAGTTCATAATATCCACGCAGACTTGCACGTAAGAGCGGAGTTATCCGTTTTAACAAGCAGCGTATTGCACTGATACGAAATAGCTGTGTGTGTATATATGTAGATATGTATGTATATGTATATATATGTTTATATATGTGTGTGTGTATGTATATATATATATGTATTTGTGTGTATATATGTGTGTGTATGTATGTATGTGTGTATGTATTTATGTGTGTGTGTGTATGTGTATGTGTATATATGTAGATATATATATGTATATATATATGTGTATATGTATAGATATGTATATATATATGTTTATGTGTGTGTGTGTAAATATATATATATATATATGACAACAACACTCATCACTCACAACAGTGACAAAACAATTACATTGACAATCATGTTACGTTATTTTCAAAATGTTTCCTTTTCTTTTTCATTGCTTCTTTAACACACTACTTCTCCGCTGCGAAGCGCGGGTATTTTGCTAGTTATTTATATTGTTAACCGTCTCATGGAGTACAAACGTGAATATCAGCAGAACTTCTTTGCAGCATTTTTCGATTTTCATAAAGCATTTGACTTGGTTGATCAAGCTGTCCTATGGGACATCCTGAGGGAACGCCGGATCCCCATAGGGTTGCTGGATATCATGGCCAGCCTGTACACTGGAACTGTGAGTTATGTGCAGAGTGGAGGCAGAACCTCTGTGTTTCTCCCAGTTGATTCTGGGGTTCGTCAGGGGTGTTTTTGCTCCTACTCTGTTGAATGCTTGCATGGACTGGATGTTGGGGAGGGTTGTGGGGTCCAGTGGCTGTGGGGTATCTGTTGGTGAAGAAAGATTCACTGATCTTGACTTTGCTGACTATACTGTGATGTTCACAGAGTCAAAAGAGGTTCTGATTGGGCCATTCGAGAGACTGAGTGAGGAGTCTGAGTGTCTGGGCTTGCAAGTGTCCTGGATAAAAACCAAGATCCAGGCCTTCAATGACCTCCTGGGCACAGCCAACAGCAGCATGTTTGTCGGTGGAGAGAGTGTTGACCTCACTGAGAGGTTTACTTACCTTAGCAGTGACATGCATGTCTCTTGTGACTCTTCCTATGAAGTCAGTAGGCAGATTGGGAGAACATGGGGGGTCAGGAAGTCAATGGAAAGGGGTGTGTGGCACACCCGATATCTATGCAAAGGGACGAAGGTCCAAATCTTTAGAGTCCTGGTGCTTCCTGTCTTCCTATATGGTTGCAACATAAACACTATCCTGCGACCTGAGACGAGGACTGGGCTCCTTTCCTACTGTGTCTCTTCGGAGAATACTTGGGTATCGCTGGTTTGACTTTGTGTCGATTGAGCAGTTGCTCATGGGGTCCCGAATGAAGCACATTACCTGCACTGTGATTGAGCGTCAGTTATGGCACTTACAGCCATGTGGCACCATTCCCTGAGGGTGATCTGGCTCACAGAATCCTCATTGTTGAGGACCCGAGTGGCTGGACCAGGCCAAGGGGATGCCCACGTAACACCTGTCTGCAACAGAGAGGCTCATTTCCAGAGGGTAGGACTGGGCCTTGTGTCTGCCTGGGGGGTTGCCAACTAGGACCCCGAGCTGTGTGGTCATGTGATGGGTGTGTAAACACACTGTACCAGTGCATGCTCCCCAACCTGACCTGACCTGTTAACAGTATGTTGGATCTTCCTGGACACTTATCAGATGTTAAAAAGAATTAGCGATCGCTTTAACCTGTCACTATGATTTAGCTCGGGGACACCCATGGCTGAGCAGTTACTTTCTGTCACATATTCTCCTTTATTTGAGACTCTCCACTCACGCCTGTTTAACCCAATGATGTTCAGCAGTAAGCCATAAGTTATGGCTTCCCAGCCATAGCATCTGCTTTTTCCAGTAAAGTCCTTTCATAAAAAGGAGACTTAAATGCTGCTGAAGCCAAATAGTCTGCAGAAGGTTAAAGAAACAAAAAACTCCAGAAGGCAAACAGAATGTCATAAATAAAATGTCATTCATCATAGGCCTCACACAAGGTATATTAAAACTGAGTTAAAACAAAAAGAAAAAAGAACAAGTATTTAGCTTATAAAATTGCTACATCTTAATTTCATGTTATTCGGGCTGCACAGGATTGAAAGAAAAACTTACAGTGGTAAGTCTGTAGATGCCAACTCAAATCATATTATGTTTACCTACTCCGTGTTGATTTTGATCCATTGGGAGCTCAAGGAAGCTTACTTGTTTTCTGAAATATAATCGTGTTTGCCGCCTCGTTTGCTCCATTATCTTCCCGAACCACAAGAAAGTTCACGTTTCTCTTTGAAAGTCTTAATGCAGCGGAGCTAATGCACTGGTAAATGGCCTCAGTATAAAGCTATAATTGGGCTTTCCTGTGTGTGAGCAGGCTGCAGTGGACACAGCTCTGCTCTCTGTAATCACCAGCACCATGCCCATAATGGCTATTCTGTCCATCATGCCTTTGAAACTGTTCCCATTCTGTCATCATAAAGCTGACACACCAGTCATGTCACAGAAGGTCGCCTTCCTCTAATTTCAGAACGAGTAAAGAGCACACAATAAACGTTTGTAAACTGTGTAAGAGTTCAACTTGTGCAATGATGAAAGGCCAGTGAGGTCAACAGTTTTTTTCGCAGGAGGAAAAGAACATCTAACCTGCAGAAGCTGAAACGTGTAGCCAGTCTAGCCTTGTAACATCAAAGGTTACAGTAGCCAGCATTTTCTATTTTTAAAGTAGGATATTAAATGGCTTTTATGGTCAGGATTACTTCCTTCATCAAACTGATATCCTGGTAAACATCTAGCCAGTGCTAGAGCATTTGACCCTGTCACAGTACATTACATCTGATGAGGCTCAAACCCCCATATGCTGACATGGTGTCTTACTGATTTATGAATAATCCCCATCTTAAATGCAGCAAATGAATGTCTCTTTGTGTGATGTTGCCCAAGGCAAGGCTTCAATTAATGCAGGGTGCAGACAAAGCAAGCAGCATGGTGGTTAGTGCCACAGTGGATCTTGATTCAAATCCTAGTGACTGGCTCTGTGAATTTTACGCACATCTTGGTACTTCATTTTCCTAATTTATGTCAAAGATTTGTGTAATAGATAGATTATGGAGTCTAAACTGCCTAATGATCTGCATGGGTTTTGCAGGAAGTGAGCTGACATTATATCCCAGGTGGTACTTGATATGTGCCTGCTGCTGCCAGGCTATGCCCAGGCTGCCCTGTAATGCAAAACGTCCATCCGTCTTTCATTTTTACTTAATTTGTCCACTTCAATGCCTGATTTTATCAAAACTTTAAAACATGAAAATGAATGGAATGGCTTCATTTATTTCACAGAGCGTATTCCATAGGAACTCAGGGACACTTGTTAAGAACAGATTTAGCACAAATGTTGGAAATGTTCTCTTCCAAGAATCACCGACACATAGAATAAATTGCCAAGTAGCGCGTTGAAGAGTAGGACTTTAGAGATCACAAATCTTTGTTTTTTTTCCCGTAGTTGCCTGGTTCCAGTATTTTGTGACTTACTGTGTCCGCAGCCCTGTTGTTGATGGCATTGACACCTGTTGCTTGATATACAGATTGACAGTGAAGTTAGCTTTCTACTTTAAAATACAGCAGTGTATACAGAGCGCTTTCTGAATTTTCAAATTTCTGAAAAAAAAACACATGCCATTCCCAAATTTCCTACATGGATGTTTCGCAGCTCTTGCTACCCTCTCACCGATACCCTCTCCAGGGATGTTTTCCGCCTTGTGCCTGGTACTGCTGGGACAGGTTTTGGCCTTCTGGGAATGGGAATAAGAAGCTTCTATCAATTGCACTGATAGATAAACTCTAATAAATATGGAGCCAGTTTGATGGTCAGATTACTTGGGCTCATCAGTACATCCATTTTTATCTCTTCAGCTTACAGTAGCACATAAAACAAGAATGCCTCTCTGATATTTGTTCTTTATGTATAGTGAGAAGTCAAGCAAAATGACACCCTTTATTGGCTAACTAAAAAGATTACAATATGCAAGCTTTCGAGGCAACTCAGGCCCTTTTTCAGTGTGATGAACTCACCTCGAAGCACTTTTAAGTGAAATTTGAGAACAAAATATTTTATAGCTACAATAGACTGGCTCTTTGTCCCTGGTAGTGAGATTCTTTCTTACGGTGAACTGCTGCTTTCTTTTTAAACCTAAAATGGTTAAACTGTTTAGACATCCAGTAACACTATATGAATTTTTTGCCCCAAAAACTAAAGCTTTTTTTTATGTAAGATAATGCTCCTTTAACATTGTCCTGTTCAAAACATAGGCAGTTTGTCTTCTGTCCGGATGTCGATGTTTAAATGCCAGGCAAAGGAAACTCACAGATTTCATCAAAGCATCCATTATGTTAGTCTAGCACTCTATAAAACACTTTGCCTATTGTTTGTTAGTTTATTTTGGGAGGTTGCTCCCATTGGCTTTACACTTGAACTCTCCCTGTGAGGTCAAATCACTCTACTGGCAGTGTTTCAGCAGTTAACCTAATGAGAGATGTTTGGTGTGTGATATTCACTTTCACTCAAATGGTGATGTGTGCCATATTCTATGAGTCAAGTGATAAAATGCTGAGGAAAATATTACAAGTTCTAGGTGAAAAATCTTATTTATCAGTGTTGTGTTGCTTCCTGCCAGGAGCCAATAAAATTCCCATGACTTTCCCAGAGGAGGAGGCTATCAACACTGAACTTGTGCAACTAACTGCAGTCATCTTGAATAAATGAATAACACATCTGTGTCAGTCCACTGACACAGAGCGCTTGTTGTGGAAAATCGAGGGTCAGATAAACACACACACACACACACACTCAACTCTTTAATTTTTTAGCCTCTCATGGTTCTGCTGCTGTTTCTGGTTTTCCATGTACTGTATGGTACTCCTAGCCATGCAGATTTGATTCACTGAGAATGAACGTCTAGGGACAACTCTCTAAAAATGTTACAAGTAGTGATGAAATCAGCCATTGAAAAGGCTCTATCCACAGCGTTTCTTCCTAAAAACCCTTCCCTAATTTCCTCCAGTCAATGAACTTTACAGTAAATGTTTCGGTTGCCGTGTCACATTACTCCTCATGTATTGGACAAACATATAAAAAAGGCATGGAAAGACAGGGAGAGGGAAAAAGAAATTGAACAAAAGACTTTGTAGTGGTGCTACATGATTAATGTCATCGTGCTGAGTCCCATCTTTTGTAGCGTTGTCCTGTTTACATGGTCTGTGTGTATGTAAATATGATCCCCTAGAAACAATGGGGGTAAGGATAACACTCTTTTAAGTTTATTTGGAAGAAGTATGGCTTCTCAGGTCTAACGTCCTCAGCTTCCCAGGCCACAGGTCTTGGTGGTGTAGATGCCGGTTTGGGAGAGTGAGTCTGCTGTTACAACTTGACACTGGGAGAAAACAAAAAGCTAAAAATGTAGCAGTACTACATAAATGGGAATGTCTTAATGTGTTTTGTGCCCAGTCGCGTCTTTGGTAGCATTGTTCCATTTATGTAGTCTACTGTATGGTGCATCTGTGTAAATGTTGTCCCTTGGAAACAAAAAGGGAAGGAGAACGCTACAGGACCATGACCCCTCAAGGTAATTTGCCTGTCCACCCATCAAGTCCATCCGATTATTTTGTATTTAAACGAGAGGAGATAGATAGAGCAAAAAAAAGGAGACAAACCAGAACACAACACAGAAACGTGTCAAGAAACAGAGACATGCCGATGTGGGTCGTCACATACCTTTCCACAGCTTGCTGCTCTCAATGTTGGACCAGTAACGATATCACCACTCTCACAAAACCCCAAGGTTCAGTAGTAACTAGGCACACTGAAGCCCATATGGTGAGACTGTTTCTTTTTTTTCGGGAAAGGAGCAAACAATCAAGTGCTTCCATATCACAGTTTCCGCTGGACAGTTTCTAACCAGTTCAAGTTCGTTATCATTAATCACTCTCTGGACAATTTCCTGGACTTTACGTGTTTTATGTGTTTCTTGTGCATCATATCTGTTTTATGTTCAGTGTAGGGTCAAGGGAGGGCTTATCTATACTAATAAAAGGCAAAGCCCTCACTGACTTACTCACTCACTCACTCACTCACTGACTCATCACTAATTCTCCAACTTCCCGTGTAAGTAGAAGGCTAAAATTTGGCAGGCTCATTCCTTACAGCTTACTTACAAAAGTTGGGCAGGTTTCATTTCAAAATCCTACGCGTAATGGTCATAACTGGAACCTATTTTTTCGTCCATATACTATAATAGACTTCTGCTCGATGCCCGTGGGAGGCGGAGTAACTCCTCCCACGTAATTTAGTGCCTGCCCATATAAGGCCATCCGTCAGCGGCAATCCAATAGAAACACTGCCGCTAAATATTCACGGGTGAAGGACTGTGCTTATGCAGACGAAGATGAGATGGTCAGGGTGGTGTTTGGCACAAACTCAGCGAAACTGCGAGAGAAACTTTTAAGTGCCGGGTCTTAGCTAACATTAAATATAGCCGTGGACATCGCACGAGATGGCACTAGCACAGCTGGGAACCTTCGATGCATGTATGCCGAGCGGCTCACGTGAACTGACGCAGTGCACAGTCAAAAAGCAACAGTTCCAAAGAGTGCTGAACAAAAACCGAATTACACAACTGCGGAAACAAAACAAGGTGTGAACCGTAAGTTTAAATTAAGTTTATAGACACACTCCCGCTGCCGTTTGTCATGCCTACGACAAGTATGGTATTCGCGAGATACAAGTTTAATGAGAAGACACGAGGTATAAACGAGATTTTGAATCACTTTGTAACTAATTTAAAATTGCAGGTGAAGGGCTGTGCTTATGCAAATTCCGAGAGACTGTGTTTGTGGGAGATTGACAGTTAAGGTGGGTGGGGGAGTCACGTCATCATCTCCCCTCCCATTCACCTCATTTCGCTCTGAGCTGAGCTCCGCAGCTAACGCAGTCTTACGGAAGCGACTTTGTGATGCTGCCACCAAATACTCACAGAAAAATCCACAAGTTAATACACACTCTGAATCCTCCAGGCACTACTTACAAAAGGTTACATTGACAATCGTGTTACGTTATTTTTAAAATGTTTCCTTTTCTCAGCACAAGCATAGCTAAGAAGCTTCGATGCATGTGCTCCATAACACGTTAAAAAATAATGCATTCAATCACACTTTGCATTCCAAGCAAAGGGTAACTTCTGTCAATGCATGATTTCCTGGTACACCGATTACATTGATCAGCGATTCCCGATTCATTTTACCCTCGCACCCCCTTGGTTTGAGAAGTATGAAAAAATATGAGGTTAACACAGAAAAACAGATCTCCAATTGAAGCTTTATGAATAATCGATACTTTATTCGCCATCAATAATTGTTTTTTTAAAGCCATACTCAGTGTAATCCTCCTTCCATTTTATACTTTTTCCGCCACTAACCATGATTAAATGAATGGTAAAAAAGTAATAGCGAAGCGAGGGTGACTTATTCAGGCAGGCAGGCGACAGCTCAATAGCTCGAATTTGGATATAAGTAGGTTCTATTTAGTCGCCAGAAATATCTTTGGTAGGAATGGAAGTTGAATTTAGTCTTTAAATTCCTATGGTGAAGAAAAATTTATGCAATGATGACTAAATTTAACGAGTGCATACAGGGAACATCCCAAAAGACCAGCCATTTTGGAGATGCTGTGACTCAGTTGTCTGCCCATCACAATTTAGCCCTGATGAAAGTCGCTCAGATCCTTATGCTTGACTATTTTTCCTGCTTCCTACACATCACCTTCAAGAACTGACTATCCACTTGCTGACAGTTGTTTTTAGTTTAATATGCAACTGATTGGTAAATATGACAAAACAACAGCAAATAGTTTTTTGAGATGCATTTTGGTCTGTACATACGGTATACTATCTGTTGAAAGGCTATGACTGTGTTCTGGTGTGACATGTCTGACATTTCCAATTGCACGGTAATGTTGACTTATTTTAGTTATTCATTTAGACGTGCAGTCAGAATGCGACTGCTGTGCAGTCTCACCCATGGATCTATTTGAGTGGTGTCACACTGTTTCGGGTGAGCTGAGTACCGAAATCTGCATCTCCTATGGCTCTTCGTTATCAACTCGGCAGTTCTTTTCACTGGGTGTGAGAGCATACTGTTTAACTCAAATGCATATCTTACAGTTCATCTTTTCACAATCATACCTTCAAATTTTTCAACCTCACATTTATTCTGTCTGCCTGTCTAACTGAGACTGACCAAGGGTATACACAGCCAACAACAATGTGCCATTCATGTTTACCACAAGGCCAGTGATGTATTCAAATGGCAAAGTATAATCTGGTTTTACAGAAAGGCCTTCCCTTGTAGCAGGTTATACTTATTTTTGCTCACATGACACACATTTATATTTTTAACAGTGGGCCTTTCTTTTTAGGAGTTATTTCAGCCATAGAAGGTTTATCCATCGTAACCACAAGTAAGCAGAAGTTGGACTATATTAACAAAGAGGTCTTTACTGTTTAAATCACCACCCCTGCTTTGAGCTCCACCTTCATGAGACGTTGTATTGGTTTAGAAATGTTACAGTCGGTGAACTGTCCAATTGTTCCAGTCCACTTTTAAGTCAAATTCATTTGCATTTTACATTTGGCTCTGCAATTCTAGGATAATGCAGTTCCATTTCACAATTATATCCATCAATACTCTATCTTGCTTATGCACTCCGGGGTCATGCTGAGCCAGGGCCTCCATAGCAGCCATCCCTGGGTCTTGGTCCATTGTAGAGAGTAGTCACACAAGCAGCCTTAAGAACATAGAGGGTTGGTGCAGAGATGGACTGATGGTGGACTGGTCCCCATGAAGGGCTGCCAAGAATGATCAAACCAAACAAACATTTGCATCATGACTATGGGACTACAAAATGGTATAGCATGGAAACAAATTACCTGTATAATAATATAAATACAAAATATTGGGCTATATAAAATGAAAGAGCAGATTTCAAAAATATATTTCAAACAAACTGTATAAGGCAGAAACATATTCCACACATCACTGGATAGAGGAAAGTTCAAAGTTTAAAAGCTCACCTAAAAGTACCAGTGAATGCCACCGAGTGCTGTTTCCCATTTATACTAAAATTGCGACAACACCACAAGAGAAATCATTTTGCGTGCTGCAATTTGCGAAGTGTGAGTCAATTTTTCAAGTGCAACGTGAATTCTGCCGATGGTTCAACAAACAGCTGCCGCGTCATAAGCAAATTTACGAGTGGCATAAAAAATTCGCAGAAGAAGGTTGCATATGCAAACGTAAAAGCACTGGTCATCCACACATGTCAGCTGAAAATGTTGTATTTCCAAGGTGTGTTTGAACGGAACCCTAGGAAATCCACATCACGGGGAAGCATTGAACTTGGAATTCCTCAAACAACAGTATGGCGTCTGCATATGAAGTATTACAAGTTGCAATTAGTGCATTGCATTGTATCCTGACGACCATTAAAAAAGGTTTGACATGGTTTGACTGCAATTCTGAAGGATATGGAAAAGGACAATTTTCCCGAACAACTAATTTTTTTGGATGAATCAACTTTCCATCTCTCTGGTAAGGTTAATCGCCACAATGTTAGAATTTGGGGGTATGAAAATCCTTGCGTCAAACATTAAAGAGACTCACTGAAGGTAAATGTGTTTTGTGCCATTTCTGCAAGTAAAGTTTATGGTCCTTTCTTTTTTGCAGAGCAAACTGTGACTGGATTTTCATACCTTTACATGCTACAAAACTGGTTGTTTCCCCAACTTCAAGAAGATTCAAATGACTTAATTTTCATTCAAGATGGTGTCCCACGTCATTTCCACTTGGAGGTCTGGCGTTACCTGAACGACACCATTCCAGGACAATGGATTGGAAGAGTTGGACAACAACATCTTGCTCATCGTCTATGGCCTCCCTGCGATTTTTATCTATGGGGGTACATGAAAGAGTGTTTGTTCCACCTATGCCTGCTAATCTTCAAGATTTGCGACACCGAATTGAGGAAGCTGTGACTAGGACTCAGTAACTAGGGACCAATTGACTCGTGTATGGCAAGAAATGGTCTACTGTTTTGATGTTTGTCATGCTACACACGGTGCTCATGTTGAGTGCGTGCAACCTCAAAGACCATAGGACAAAACTTTGAACTTTCCTCTATCCAGTGATGTGTGGAATGTGTTTCTGTCTTATATAGTTTGTTTGAAATAGATTTTTGATATCTGCTCTTTCATTTTGAATAGCCCTTTATTAACTTATAATCCTAAATGATCCCACACTAAAGTAGTAGGACTGAAATCAGCATACTTTGAAGTGCCATGAAAAAATACAAGGAGACCAGGAAATAAAATCTTAAGCACAAACAAATTTAACAAAAGAACTAGAATTATAACAAAGACAGGAAACTGAGGGTGAGGCACAAGTGAGAACCTAACTACATGTGTGAGTGCTATTGTGAGTGAGCTGTATGAGAACTTCTTTTCATAGTGCTGCTTTAAGATTTTAAGAGGCAAAGATACAATGATGAGGCAGCATACAGAAAAGAGGGTCTCCCTGTTGACTGAAAGGTGCCAGGACAGACATCTCTCCCTTAATGTCAGCAAAATCAAGGAGCTGGTCATAGACCTCAGATAGCAGTAGGCCGATTACGCTGCCATCTACATTGGAGGGGATCCTGAAAAAAGAGTGACCATCACTGATGATCTGCTGCTTTACTCACTTCTACTTTCTATATATACAATACATACAGTGCCCTCCATAATATTTGGGACAAAGACACACCTATTTGTGATTTACCTCTCTACTCCACAGTTTATAATAACAATTCAGACAAGAACTAAAATGCACATTGTAGAGTTTCATTTAAAGGTATTTGTGCACATTTCGGTCTCACCATGTAGAAATGACAGCACATTTTCTACACTGTTCCCCCATTTCAGGGCATCATAATGTTTGGGACATTTCTATGATTCCTCAGGTGTATTTCTTTACTTCATAAGATACCTCAGCTTGTTGCTACCCTTTGGAGTCTGCTGTTGTTCAACATGAGGACAAGGACTGTGCCAATGAAAGTCAAAGAAGCTATTATGAGGCTGAAAGCAAGAATAAGGCCATTAGAGACATCAGCAACTATCTGGAATATCTCTAAGAAGAAAGAACACACTGGTGAGCTCAGTAATCACAAAATGACTGGTGATGACAGAAGAATCCTCACTATGGTAAAGAAAAAGCTTCAAAAGCCTGTCCGACAGATCAGAAACAGTCTTCAGGAGGTTGATGCGTATGTGTCAGAGAAGACTATCTACAGAAGTCTTAATGAATAGAAATACAGAGGCCTCACTGCAAGATACAACACACTAGTTTGCTACAATAACAAAATGGCCAGATTACAGTTTGGCAAAAAGTACTTCAAAGAGACTGTAGAATTCTGGACAATAAGACAAAGATGAACTTGAATCGGAGCAAAGCATGGGGATGAAAAGGAACTGCCCGAGTTCCAAAGCATATGACCTCATCTGTTAAACATGGTGGTGAGGGTATTATGGCTTGGCAATGCATGGCTGCCAAAGGTCCTGGCACACTTATCTTCATTGATGATGTAACTGCTGATGGCAGCTGGACAGTGGATTATGAGGTTTATAGAAACATCTTACCTGCTCAAGTTCACCAAATGTCACCAAACTCATTGGACGGCGCTTCATCCTGCAACAAGGTAATGACCTCAAACATACTGCTGAGATAACACAGGAGTTGTTTAAACTAAAAAATTGAAGATTTTTAAATGGGCAAGCCAGTGATTGAATCTAAATCCAACTGAGCATGCCTTCTATACGTTGAAGAGAAAAACTTAAGGGGACAAGCCTCCGAAACAAGCAGGAGCTGAAGATGGCTGCAGAACACCACTGGAGAAGATTTTCAATACCTGGTGATGTCAATGAGTTGCTGACTTCAAGTATTCATTGCATGCAAGGATAAGCAACAAACTACTAAATATGACTGCTTTAATATGCCTGCCATTGCTATGTCTTAATTATTATGGTGCCCCGAACCAGGTATAAAAAGTGTTGTCATTTTTACATGGTGTGGCTGAAATGTATGCAAATACCCTTAAATGTATTAAGTATATCTATCTATCTATCTATCTATCTATCTATCTATCTATCTATCTATCTATCTATCTATCTATCTATCTATCTATCTATCTATCTATCTATCTATCTATCTATCTATCTATCGTATTTTTGTTAACTGTTCTGAAGAGACATGCATATATGAATTTCATTGTACTGAGTACACACTGCAATAAACTTGACTTGACTTGACTTGAATAGCTCATCTTGGTGATGAACAAATATATCAGTTATGCAAGCAACTCATGTCAGAAGCAAATTTCAACTATGTACTGCAGAATGTTGTTTGCATTACTGACATTCAGATGAACCAAACATATCCAAATGCTTGATAAGATAAGTTTTTTGCTGACATTTCCTAGCATAAATATGAAACAGATAACTTCACCAACGGAAGTGCGCCATAAGCACTTTGCAATCAGTGACCAGGAGTCTATGCTGTGCGCTATCTGCTCCATACTTTCCCACTTTTCTGTCAGGTTTTCACTTGGGCGCTGCTTGCTGCTTATAATTCCACCCATATAGTGGCTTGGCATGAGATTAGAGAGTGAGATAAGAAAAGCAGAGCAGACCCCTTGGGCTATACTTGCATTGTGCTTCCATAGCCGATGTGAAATCCTTATGATTTTCATTTATTTTAACATCCTGGATTTTGGGCCTCTGTATTCTTCATTCATATCTACCATTTTCAAATATTCTCCTTAACTTGTGTTTTTGTGATGGCTCCTTCACTAAAGTTTGCTCATTCAAATCCCTTTTTCCTTTTACTACCCATGGATGAGTGCAGTGGACTGTGTAGTGTAGCAATTGGTCTCTGACTGGTAGGGCAGATTAACAGGGCACCACGAGAAGGTTTGCTACATGCCCCCAAGGATGCTAATGACGCCGCTCTTACCTGGATATGGCAGTGGCATGACAAGACATGATAAGATATGACGATGAACCAAATAACTCTCCTTGGCACAACTCAAGCGATCAGCCAAGTAAAGAGGATGGCACTTTGTTTTTTGCCATTTGCCCTTGAAGTTCAGTTTTTGCTCATCTTCAAAGCAGCACGCTGAGTGGATAACACATCTTAAATGTATGGTGGAAGATCAAAAACTTGAGAACTCATCCAAAAAATGTAAACCATCAATTAATTTTAGATGAAATATATCTGTTAAACAAAATTGTACAAACAATAAGAATGTAATAAACAAAACTAACAATGAACAAAGTAAACGTTTACTAAGAACACAAAAAATAAATTCATTTTGTGTGTCATGAAACAGAAATAAGCAAAACTAACAAGGGAAAATGATGAAGTTAGGGGAAAAGCACAAATGAAAAGTGATTAATTCCATGCTTTGCGGGAACAAATGGAAGATTTTAAAAGGTGGCTACAAGAAAAGACAAGGCCAAAAGACAGAAATGGATCAAATACCAGGTGATCTAGGACTGCAGAATGAAAAAACAAAACTTGACACAAGAATTAAAAAATATGAGCCAAAGTTGGTTACCAGAAAGACCATTAGTAAACATAATAGCAAACAAAGACTTGCATTTTGAATCTGTGACCCTGTGATGAACTTTTATCCAGTCACGTCATGATTGATGTTTCACGACCTCAGAGGTCATGACCCTAACATGGAACTTGTGAGAGGTAAAAAAGTGAATGGTGCAAATACACAAGAGCAAACCTGGGATCCTGAGAGGTTATTAGCCTCTTCAATTAATTGCTTGTTTCTGTTTCATGTTAGGACAATATGCTTTTTGAATGATAAGGACCGGAAGATGAGCAGAATCTGAAACAAGCCAAGCTCAGTAAAAAAAACAGATCTGACGTCAAACTTAAATCACTAACCAACACTCAAAAACTTATAACAAAAGCTAGAATTCTTTAACCAGGAAGACAATGGTCAAAATGTATAGTTTACATGTGGCACAGAGGATATCCGTCAGTCTTGGACAGCAATGGGATGTCATGAGAGAACTTACATCCTTTCATTTTGATGACATCACATTTGTCAAACATTCTGGTGAATTCTTGGAAGCACCCCATGCCTAGGGCAGCATGGTGGTAGCGCTGCTGCCTTGCCGTAAGGAGATCAGGTACTCCCAATGTGGAGTTTGCATATCTGCATGGGTTTCCTCTGGGTGCTCCAGTTTCCCCCGACAGTCCAAAGACATGCAGATTAGGTGAATAGGCAATGCTAACTTGACCCTAGCTTGTTTTGGGCGCGTGTGTTTGCCCTGAGATGGAATGGAGCCTTGTCCAGGGTTTGCTGCTGCCTATACTGGCTGGAATGGGCTCCATCACCTCCCACCCATGACCCTGGTCTGGATTAAGTGAGTTAGAAATTACCCCACACCTAGCTCTAAAATGATGTCGTCCAAATTAAGATGGCTTTGCAGCATGATGTTAAATATTCTGCAATAGAAAGAATAGGAGAATAGGAATAGGAATAGGAGACAGATTGAAAGAAGAGATATAAATAACATAACAAAGGTCAAAACCCAGAGATCAGAAAATCGTAAGTGAACGTATCAATATGTGAATCAAAAATCAATGTCAAAATCATAGAACAACAAAAAAATAAATGAATTAATTAATTAAAGAGACAAAAGTTAGTGCTCAAAAGTTAGTTTCCTATCTGCAGACTTGGTTGAGGAGAGAGCTAAAATTTTTGCCTATTGTGCGATCAAAGTCCAGATTTTCAACCTCAGACTGGAACTGCCAAATGACAGACCAAAGCAGTGATTCCAGCTATAAACAAAAATGCAGTGGAAGGTGTTTCAAGATAAATATTTATAACTAAAATGACACAATCATAAAAAATTCTGATGCAAAATTTAAAATCCTGTGGCAAGAAAACTTTAGAAAGGAAACCCCTAAGGAAAACATATAAAAAATCGAATAAACAGACAAATTACAAAAGTTAAATATTTAAAAATTCTTTAGCTAGTTATAAAACAAAAATCGAATGCTATTCTTTGACATTTTCAGTTCCAAAACCCCTGAAAAAACATATACATCTTCAATATTTGTTTAGTGGAACCAACATGAATTTCATAAAATACACTAATGATAAGAAGCTGTTCAGCCTTTTGTATTTGACTTTAGATTGTCCTTGAATATGAGTTTTGTCATCTTCCATTTTTGTCTCAAATTAACAAAAAACAAAGTCTGAGTCCATTATCCATTAGTGTGCTCATCACAGCAGTGTCAGATTCAAACCTGACAGTACAAAAAGTTCCTAAGCATCACTCAAAATCCTTAGCCTTAACTACAATAAATCACTAGAGGAATCAAGTGTTTGAATTTTTTTATCCAAAGCTTACATATTGACTAGTGTGCTCTGCCGTCGTATATAGGGGGGCATCAATGACAGAGTTCGCCATCTGAACTCCATGTCACATGTGGTAGAAATCAAACATAGTAATCAAAGAAAGAAACTTATCCTCTATTAGGACAAGTCTAATAAAACCTTCTTAAGTCGATAACCAGGCAGGAGAAAAGCTTGTCCATTACGTCATTTACACTTCAGTAAAAACAGAACAGGGAGCCTCCTTCACAGCGGTCTGTTACAGTATGATCATAGAATAAGAGCAGAAGTTCATACTTATGAATAACTGAATTTACATAACAGCTGATTAATGCTTGCATATCATACACTGATTGGTTAAAGCACACGAGGTGCTTTAGCGTAGAGCACAACCTGCCTAAATAAAAGTCCTTCTCCTTTATATCCTTGTTCTTCAGCATCTCTTAGTTTAGATATTCCCCTTGAAATCTCTGTATGTGACAACTGTCCAGTTTTGCTGTTTACAGGACATCTCCTAATTATACTTTTGGTGTATTACATCAATGTTCTCCTGCTATATTCTAGTCTCTGTTGTTCACTTGACCTTTATCTGCTTTCCTGATATGCCTGAACAGGTTTCTGACATTTATTAACCTTTTTATACTTCTAAGATGGATGCTATATTTTAATATGGAAAGCATACCAAAACACTTCATGCAAAGTAACTATATTACCCTTAAATGACTATGGACCCCTAAATCTAATTTTTGTTTTATACACGTGACTAGCCACAATGCCACAGTGACAATTAGAGCACCAAAAGGATCACTAGATAAGAGAGATTTGATAGAGACCAGAAAAGTACATCAAATTAGCAGAAAAATAAAATTCAGAGAATCAGAAGCTCACATTAATGATAGTAAAATATTTCTTCAACTGGAAAAACAAATTGCAAATATTCAAATTGACAACATAAATTAGATCAAGACATTCACAAAACCCAGATTTAGGTCAAGGAGGTGAACAAGGAGTAAAAAGTAACCCAAAACAGAGGAAAATGAGGTCTCTTTTCTCTGTACCTTTGTTTTATCACATAATTATGCCTTTTGCTTCCAAATCTGGGCTTTCCTCTGGCGCATCAGTGGTCTGCTATTTAGAGCTGAGGACTGAGTAAACTGTGTTTTAACCAGCTGTTTATAGCATGATAAATTTAAAACAGCAAGGTGTAACAGGGTGTGTGTGACTCTGGGATATCATCACACTTGAGATCCAGGGGCCCACACCCTGACTTTAATTATATAGAGTTGGACTTTCCTCTTATGCAGCCATAATGGTCACTTTTAATTATAACTGCGAAGCTGTCACAAAGTTTCACAAGGCACAAACAGAAGGAAAACAGATCCATGGATAAAATTTGACTAGCAAAGTGTGGCATTGCTCAAAGTTGACTGTTTCTGATAGATAGATAGATAAATAGATAGATAGATAGATAGATAGATAGATAGATAGATAGATAGATAGATAGATAGATAGATAGATAGATAGATAGATAGATAGATCTTTATTTGTCTGGGAGAAATTTGGCTTTTTATAGAACATCTTATGTAAATAAATATATAGATATGTATGTAGATAGGTAAATAAGAAAATGAATAAATAAATACATACATATGTTCATGAATAAATATACACACACTATGGTCTGAATGCACACCAGAATAAGTAAGAAAATTAAAAAGTGAGAAAAGTTCTTGGCTGTCACTGTCACAGTGATGCATTATGCAGGCGTGTTGCTGTTGGTATAATGGGGCATTTCTTGACACACTTCTGCTGAATTATTCGTTAACTGAAAGTCTTCAGTGTTAGTGTGTCAGAGAGAGGTTGAGCAGCTTTGATCATAATGGCACTCAGTTTTGTTTTAAGTCACTCCTCCTCTATTACCTGCAGGGGGTCCAGTGTGCATCCCATAACTAAGTATACAACTTTCAATGAATTCTGTGGGCCTCTTTTGAAGTAATGATATTAGAACTTTATTTGTCCATAAGGTAAACTTGGCTTTTTAAAGAAGCTCTTTAAATAAATAAATAAATGATTAAATATACACACACTATGGTCTGAAATCACACCGGAAGAACAAAAAAAGCAAACCTTTGACTTGGCAGTCACATTCCCAGTGGGGTGTTATGCAGATGTATTGCTGTTCGTATAAAGGAGTCTCTGTAGCATTTCTTTACATTGAATAATTTATCCAGTGTTGGTGTGTTAGAGAGCATGTGCAATTTTGTTCATAATGGCACTCAGTTTTGTTTTAATTCCCTCCTTTGATTCCACCTACAGGGGGTCCAGAGTGCTTCCCTTTTTAATTAGCTTGTTGATTTGGTGGGCCTCTCTTGAAGTGACGTTATCAGGCCAGCACAGAGTATGACAGGAAGAATAAAATGTATAAAAAAAGGGGTAACATAGCAAAGACTTAAGGCACTCAGACCTACCTGTCCGGATGAGATTCCCTAACACTTCCCCACAGTTACTTCTTTCTCACTTTCCATTGAGACAACCCTGCTCTACACTCTGGCCTTTCCACCTAACACCAGTCTGGGCAAATTGTCTCGTCTTGCCTTGAGGCTTGGCTTTCTAATGGCAAGAAGAGAAACAATAGAAACGTTTGTGATGAGAACAGGCCAATCACACCATGTTTAACTATCCTATTCACACAGATTAGGGATATTCACTCAGGGTCCTGGTGGGCTGCAGTAGCTGCAGGTTTTCACCTCAACCAGTTTCTTAATTAGAAATCATTTATTTGTTGCTAAAGCAATGTGTTGTTTTGGCATAATTTTAGCCTGTTTACTTCCTGTAACCCAGAAGCCTTAATTGCCATCTTTAACAGCTGCATTTATATTTTAATTGTCTCCTGTTTTCCTAACCAGCCACAGTTAATACTGAAATGCAAATAACAAAGCGACCACCAGCTCTCCAGCTAACTTCATTCCATTTACAATTGTGAATGTGCATCATGAAGTATCTGTGTTAATAAGAATGTCACGTCATTTCATTCTCTAACCAGCTTAATCCAGACCAGGGTCACTTGGAGCCTATCCATTACAGGGTGAACACACACACCCACACACCAAACACACACCAGGACCAATTTAGCATTGCCAATCCACGTAACCTGCATGTCTTTGGGTAGTGGAAGGAAACTGAAGCACCCTGAGGAAACACACACAGACATGGAGAACATGCAAACACAACACAGGGAAGACCTGGGACATACACCCTGGTCTCCTTACTGCTATCACTGTGCCTCCGTGCTGCCCCTTAATAAAAATGTTTAGAAATAAATGAGAGAGAAAAATGGTAGATTATGAAGTGCAAATCTGTTCCAGTCCACAAAACATTTGGATAATGTTCTCAAAAACGGAAACTGCAAAGCAATGAAAATTTGCCTTGGATTAATGAGTAAGTAACAAGCAATAGAGTTAAATACCAATTTTCATTATCAGCAAGGACTGTTTACTAATTAGGAAAATGGTTGAGTAACCATGTGCTTGAGTGTGGCTTGTGATTGATTGGCATCTCCTCCAGCACTGGCTCCTGAATTGCACCTAGTGCTCCACTTTATTGGGTACTAAGTCAAACAGTTTGAAAAATGAATGGGTGGATGTTTTCATCTGTCTGCATTTCTTTATGATGACACCTACAAATGACAGGTAGAGCGACTTACTAGTCAAGCATAGTTACTTCTGTATTTGTACAAAGCTGCTAAGGGTAACACAAGGACTCAGAGCTGAGCTTTACGTGCTTTACTACTCGAGGCCATGTTGCAGGGCCTTTCTACATCCTGAGGGATGTACAATTCCTATAGAAAGTATTCATCCCCTTGGAAGTTTACATATTTTATTGTTACAAAATATTGAATCACAGTGGTATTGATTTAGCTTTTTTGACATTAAAGAGTCCTAGTTAGTGAAAATAGGTCTCTGTGAAATGGTTTAAGTTAATTGCAAATAGAGGTAACACTACTGCAAAAATACATCAAGTACTGATTTACTCTAATGTGACAAATGCTTCTTCTGGTCTCCTAAGCACTTATAAAACACCATTAGATCTGTTATTCATCTCTGTGCAGTGCGGCATAAAGACATGATGGTGAAATTACTTGTTAATATATAAGATTCACAGGTTTTATACTAAATATGTAACATCAAGACAAATGAGTCTCAGTTAAGCCACCTCAGACCACTCCAAAGTGACATTTTGTCAGAAGGTCACATTGCAAAGATGAATAAACACTTTACTGATGCTTTATAAGCGTTATGAAGACCCAAAGAAGTGAACATAGACAAAACATGAAGTTAAATTGCACATTATCAAAAACACACCATCCCTCCGGGAAGAATGGCGGTGGTGGCGGCATCAGGCAGTGGGGATGCTTCTCTGCAGCAGGTCCTGGAAGACTTGTGAAGGTAGAAAGTAAAATAAATGCAGCAAAATACGGAGAAATCCTGGTGGAAAACGTGATGCCATCTGAAATCTGCATCTTAGGAGATGATTTGTTTACCATTTAAGTCAACAACCCCAAACATAAAGCCAAAGCTATACAGGAAAACAGCAATGTTAATGTCTTGGAGTGGCTGAGTCAGGATCCAGATCTCAGTCTAAATGAGAATTTGTGGCTGGACTTGAGAAAGGTTGTTTACCTACCATCCCCATCATAACTGACAGAGCTTGAGAAGTCTTGCAAAAAAGGAGTGGAGAAAAATGGCCTGAGCACACAGACTCGAGGGTGTCATGGCTGCCAAAGATGCATTGGTGACACTTCAATGTAGGTACAGCAAAAATGCATCTATAACTCTTTTATTCTTATGTAAACAAGACATTAACAAAGAGTACTTTTACTTTTGATTATGGCTGTAAGAATCGGTAAAGTGGTTATTTATATCTCTGTAGTGTGACATGTGATATGCTGCTAAAATTACTTATGAATATTAAATGTTCACAGGTCTTATAATGAAGTATGCAATATCAAGAGAAAGATGTCGTACGTAAGCCACTTCGTCACAATCCAAAGTAAAGTTGTTTTAGTAGTTCACTTTACACAGATGAATAACCACTTGATCGATGCTTTGCAAGTATATTATCACCAGAAGGAGCCTTTGTTAAGGTCATGTTACATACTGTAAGAGTAAATGTGGCATAGATGCAGTATCTAAACTAAAGTGTTACCGGTGCATCTACTAAATATTAATGTGAAGGGGTCTATACTTCTGTGATCAATTATTTTGTGTTTTATATTTGTAATTAATTTAGTTTACTTTGCAAAGATCTGTTTTCACTTTGACATTAAAATTGTCATTGATCAGTAGCAATCCAAATTATACCCACTGTGATTCAAAGTTGTACAATAATAACATGTGAAAGCTTTCAAGGAGGTAAAAACATTTTTTAGGTAAGGTAAATGGTCACAAGCGAGCAACATCTCAAATCCATATATAAAACTGCAGCCATTTTCTTAATAAAATGCTTGGGTCTAATCTCTTACACTAGTCAGCACTCTAAGATTTAGTTGTCCGAGTGTATTGTCATACAGATCTGTTGCTTCTCTGTGGATTGCTGTGAGTTTCTTTGAAGTGCACATTATGAAATTCAAATTATATTTATGCCTATGGCAGCATTGCATGGCTTCAGTATTTATGGTTGTTTGACCAAACACCTCTACCATTGCAAAGCTCAGAGGAACCATAAGCTACCTGACATTGTTTAGTAAAATAGATAACAAGAATTAGCAATGAGTACGTTAGAGGGTCAGCTCAAGTTGGAAGGTTGGAAGACAAAGTCAGAGAGGTGAGATGATATTGGTTTGGACATATGCAGAGGAGAGATGCTAAGTATATTGGGAAAAGGATGTTAAGGATAGAGCTGCCAGGTATAAGGAAAAGAGGAAGGCCTAAGAGGAGGTTTGTGGATGTGATGAGAGAGGACATGTTTTTGGACTTCTCTAGCGCCTTCAACACCATCCAACCTCTGCTCCTTAGGGACAAACTGACTGAGATTGGAGAAGACTCACACCTGGTGGCATGGATCGTGGACTATCTTACAGACAGATTAATAAAGTATCTATCTATCTATCTATCTATCTATCTATCTATCTATCTATCTATCTATCTATCTATCTATCTATCTATCTATCTATCTATCTATCTATGCAGGTGATGGTTGTAACAGAACAAGATGCAGAGGATAGGAAGATATGGAAGAAGATGATCCGCTGTGGCAACCCCTAACGGGAGCATCTGAAAGAAGTAAAATAGATAACAAGACATAATATTGTCAAACAAAAGAAGTCCACAGGGTCACAGAAGGCCAGAGCTTATCCTGGCAAACATCAAATGTAAAGCATTGGACAAGGTGCCAGCCTGTCATTGTGTCCACTCACACACACACCCCAACATTCAGACCAATGTGTCTGACCTGAACACTGTTTGGCATAAAGAAAAAGAACTGGAGTAATAGAAGATAAAACTCAGGCAGACGTGTGGAGAGTATGCAAACTTCACACAAACGACATGCAACCTGTTGGGGGTTTCAAACCCATAACACTGCACCTTTGAGCAGATTTAACCACTCCACCACTATGCCACCACTGGTTTAGCAAAATTGGACATATATGGAGGAGCATAAATTGAATACCTTAGACAATTATATGTTACTTAATCTGCCATAGAAAGAAAATTAAAAAGCATTATGTAGAAATAGTTAAGAAAGCAAAGTATGAACAAGAAAACAAAGTACAAAAAAAGTCCTGCATCAGCTAAACGACTCTGAATCAAAGCCTAAAACAGTAAATGCACACAGTTCATATTCTTTTTTTGAACAATTAAAAGCTAAGTTAAAGCTCCCATCAAAACAGAGTTGGTTCAATGTAAAATTAATGTTCCACTTTGGGAAAACCTAATGTTGAGGATGCAATGTGGAACAGCACAGCAAGACTGAACACTGTCAAGGAAATCCCAGGTGGATCCAATGAAAGGGGCTTACTTTTTAGACTCATTGTGTGAAAAGAGAAGCCATTAAGCCCCATTTTGGTAAACCAAATTTATTGATGGATATACAGATTAATTTAGGAACTGCACTTTGGTCTTGTAATGTCAGTTATTAGAAAATAACTTACTCTGGATGGTCAGGCTCATGTCCAAACCCACTTAGTACAGTTGTGCTGGTCCTTTCTTCTGATATTCAATAGTGTGTTGCCTGACGGAGCCGGTGCTGTATGAAGGGTTAACAGCTGCAGCGAGTTTGGCGACAATCTCTACTATTTTTGTTTATGAGACATCAGATAGATGAGATTCTCTCTACTGCGAAGGGTTAAGAGCTATGGTTCTTTCAGCTGCAGTCTCGACCCATTTATTTTTTTTTCCATTCTGTTTTAGTGCATCAGACACGACACATCAGACGGACATGCTTCTCTTCTATTTGCAAGGTTCTAAATACACCTGTTCCTTATTCATTGCCTCTACATTCTGTACATTGCACTTCCAAATGAGCGTTCATTGGTTGTCAGCTCTTCTGCATATACAGCCCGCCCCTCAATTAAAACATTTTTATGATTTTATTGGAGCCGGCTGAAGATTAGTTGGTCTTAGTCGTTAGGTACGTCACATTAGATGATCGGCTTCACGGGAGTGAGCTGCCAATGGCCTCTGGCTCGCTCTGATTATATAAATAAAGACTACCACTGAAAATTACTGGAAAAGTCGCCTAATGTCGTTTAATGGAGCAAGTGCTACTGGAATTTTTATGTTTCTTCACTGGTGTCTGCTGCAAGGCCACAACTGTGAAAAGCTTGATCAGAAAGACCAAACACATTTAAAAAAAGAAAAAACATTTTTAATATGGGTGAAAGTTAATACTGAAAAGTTCAGATTGCACAAGCACACCCAAGGGTACGGGGAACACTGCAGGTCCAATTGGTCCGGCGCCTCAGTCAGAAGCCGGCTTGTAGCTCTAGGAATGAAGACAATTCCACATACTACAAAGGGATTATTTTTTCTAGATAACTAATTACATTGGGCATACGATAGAAAAATTGAAAGAGGAAATGCTTAACAAGACAAAGCTGACTGCAATAAGTTAAATTATGGAGGAAAGCTTATTACTTATTTTGCATGCCATCTGGGCAGACTGTGCCCCGCTGGCCCTTAATGCAGATAAACCACTGCTTATCATCTTTAATTTCTTGCTGTAACTGCCCCATATTCACTATATACTACACTTAGACAGGCCTGGATGTCAAGTTTAAGCAGTAAAAAGGATTTTGCTTAGTTCTTTAACTACCACCATGTGCTCATTGGAATAACAACTACAAAGTTCTTCTGAAGATACTTGCATTTTTCAAATTCCCTAACCTAATGTGCCTGATTTATTTTTCTCTGCACTGTACCTGGACACAGTTTTCTCTTTTGCCGTTTTCTTTTCAGGCACAGTAGATGTAAAGTTGCAGGCAGTCAGACGAGGCAGCTCAGAGAGGTCCGTTCCGTTTTTTTCCTGATAAGCCCATGATTGATGAGTGCTTGGAAATGAAGACCAGAGGTGATAAAGAATCACTTTGTGCTCCATGAATGTGGTATTTAAGGAAAACATTGATGTTTCCTGTTGGGGAGATTTGTGCACCAGGCTGAGTTTATCTAGAGATTATATTTCACATTAAACAAAGACCTCGGGGGCTCCTGGGACACAAAATGTAACACAGCTAAAATTAACAACCAGTTCACTTTCTAAGAAATGCAATACCTTACAAAAAACAATGAAATGTAAGAATATGCCCTAAAGAAATATGATGAATGCTGCGATCAGCAGGCCATCCACAAAAAGGCTGAACTAAATAGATGGCTTACTATTCTGAAAGACATGGCCTTTTGATGTGAGAAATCAATGTCTGTGGGTCAGATTGAAGATGAGAGGAGGAGTCGGAAGGATGGAGCCAATGTGAAAGAACCTTCTGAAGTCTTTAACAGCCACCACATACTGCGGCCACGTGCCAAATGCCCTGAACATGGAAACCCTCAGCAGGCTCCACAGTCCTGGCTTCCTGCTTTTTGTTTCAGACTTCTTCAAGTCTCTGCTTCTTTGTATTGCAGGTCTGGAAAATCTGAATGTGTAGGCTTCTCAGTCTATAGGAATCATTTTCTAAAGCTGGCACCACCTCAGTGGTATCCACTCTTCCTGTGTTTCTTTTCCATTTTCTTTTCCTAACTGGAAACCCACCTCAGCAGATAAGATAATTTGTCTGCTCACAGACATTTCTAACCTCTGACTGTCCTCATCTGTTGTACCTGTATGGCTTTAAGCAGGCCATAATAGTTAGTGCCTTTGTCTTAAATAAACTAAACTACATTGCTGCCTTGAGCTGTGCTTTCATAATCAACTTGCAAAGGCGAGCAATGACTCACATTGACTGGCTCCCTTGACCCACTCCGGAGTTTGTTTCATTCTCACAGTTTTGTGGACACCAACAACATCTCTTTGACCTTGTACACTGCATTGACCTGGATGTTAAATTGATAGCAGTTCTGCCTAGAGCAGAACAGGCCTGATTATTATTATTATTATTTTCAGCATGACTGTTGTATTTTCTGTTTCGTCTGTACTGATAGCTTCCACAACTGTGCTGTCTTATCTAGGTTTCTTGTGGAACCGACACAATGTTTTGGAAATCATGTGCTTTATAAGAAGGTGTGATGACCAGATTGCCCACAGCTGGCATTGCATCTTTGAAACCAGGACATCAATAGTCATAAACCAAGGATGGACTGGGTAATGAAGACACATCACACAACAAGAGCTGATACAAAGCGACGCAAGCTTTTTTAAACTAAACAATCCAAGCAAATCAAAACTCCAAAGACAAAGTGCAGTGCAGGTTCTTCCAATTAATAAACAGTCTAATTTAAAAAAACAATAAATAAGTAATTCCAAAGCCAGGTTAAAACCACAGTTAAAACAGTCAGGATCAGCCCCTTTAGGAACCATTATAATCCTTGGTGCTTCCTTCTTAGTATGGATTGGCAGCCTTTCCAGCAGCTCCGTGTACGACTTTATTTTTCTACCTTTTCTCTATTTTACTGATTACTGAGCACTCCTATCACTTTCTTTTATGTGGACTTGTGAATTTCCCCTTGTGATTAATAAAGAGTCTATCTATCTATCTATCTATCTATCTATCTATCTATCTATCTATCTATCTATCTATCTATCTATCTATCTATCTATCTATCTTATTCCACATCCCGGCTGCTCACCCTTCCAGTCTGCTCAGGAAGAATAGATGCCCTCCGGCAATCGTGGTCAACTCTGTCAACTGTCTCATGTACTTCATCGCCATCTTTCTCTCTCCTTATTTCTGCATTTCACCTCCCATGTTGGTTTTCTTCTCCTTTTCTCCCCTTCCTGTCAGTCCTGCTCAGGTTCCTTTTATACTCCATTGGGTGTATGTGCCTTAATTACAATCACAGTTCATTGAATAGTACTTCTTATTTATAAATAACTAAATAAAAAGTATTAATTCTCATTATCTCATCATTTTCTTAGTAACGTGCTGGGCAGAAATGTTACAGAATGTCTAAGTTAGACAGGCGGGCTCATTTTAGGTGCATTACAAATTTAGGCAGTGAGTTCTTCCCTTACACTAGTAAATGGCATAGCCACCTTAAACAATATAGTCATGCTGAGTCTGTCACAAAACTACAGTGATTATCCAAAGAAACATAGCATTTCTAGAATAGCTATAAAAATATAAATAACCACTAAAACAAATGTGCATTATATAGTCAAAAAATGACTCAGACTACATACCAGGGTCCCAAAACTCAGAACCATTATTAAAGGGCAAGTTGTTCACCCATGTACAAGCGGGCAGACAGCACCACAGAAGTAAAGCTAAGATCAGCAGGTTCAGCGATATTTCTTTGTTCCCAAATGTCTCATGTTCTGAATATGTGGGAACTCTCATTGGTTGGCTGTTATCTTTTGATACTAGAGGTCTTCCTTCATGTGGCTTGCTTTCCTGAGTTCTGGGTTTGAGTCCTGGCTGAGCCACTGCCTGTGTGCAATCTGCATATTCCCTTCATCCCAAAGACATCCACATTAGGTTAACTGGTGAATCCTTGTGTGTGTGTGCAACTGAACTCTGTAATGGACTGGTTTCCCATTCATGATTAGATCCTGCTTCCTGCTTAATGCTACTAGAGTAGGTTCTAGACCCGTAGGTCCATGAACCATATCAAGTGGGTTTGATAATAGATGGTGTGAAACACAGGCTCATATGCCCTAGCGACTGCAATTCTACCGCCACTCCTAGGGTTGGCACCATGCCGCTCTTCCTCCCTCTGTAGACCAGTTGATTGAGGTCTAGGGCACATCTGATGTCACTTCCGCCATCGGTCCATCTGGACCCGCCCCTTCTAACTGGAAGTTCTGCCATCTTGGGACAGTTGTGTCTTGAACTTGTGTCTGTAGAGATGATGCTACAATATGTGTGTGTGTGGTTTTTTTTATCTCACTGCCTACAAATATATAGGGTGGCCATCTTGACACCCCAGCTCTTTATCGTTGTCCCTCTTCCTGTTACAATGGACAGATGCATTACATATTACAGTTTCTATAAATTGTGTTACTTTCAAGTCCATCTCTTTTTATTTATTTTTTTGAATTGTAATCTAGAGAACAAAAAAGTGAATGGCAATTTCAATGCACACATCATTTACAACAGTTGAATCTGAAAATACAAAGCGCTTGGCAAAATGTCAAGAAATCAAACAAGTTCAACTTCCAGTCAAAGTGAAAGCGACTTTAAAAACAGAAACATTAAAATGTAGAATTATTATGAGATAAGAGGCCTAACACCCCGTCCAGGCTAACGAGAGCAGTCGCTTTTGTGGAGCAGACTTGTCCCCACCTTCATAATATGGGCGCCTATGAAAGAGATAAGATTAGACTGGGAGTAAGAACAAGTCCCAGCAAGCTGTACAAGTATGCCTCCATGGAGAGTAACGCTTACTTCTCTAGGCACATGCTTCCATAAAAGAGTAAACATTAGCCCTCGATTCAGCCACTCAGAAGTGCGCAAATAGTAAAGACAGCTTCTAGGCTTAACTCATTCTCCTGAACCTTTGGGGCAACGGTGCTAACCACTGAACCACACTACAAATAAGCCACGGCTAGACATCGATACAAAAGCAGGCACCCATATCTGCTCACATATATCGTACTAAAGGGAAGTTGACAGAAGGTATGATCAGAAAAAACAAATGGAAAAACTCCAAGGTAGTAAGACAGCATTGTGGTCACTGACAACTCAAAGCTATTGGGTCTTCTTTTAAAATGAGACACATCACATGACATGTCCCTGCTTGTCCAAAGCCACGCCGTCAGGGAGATTGTCCAAGTATAGATTACTTGGTGACTCAGACAGGGATTGGTGGGGTCTTCTATTGTACTCTCTCATTGGCTGTGGTTGGGCAAATGAAAAGGAATAGATAGACAAGGAGAAAATAATTGGATAGCTAGATTCATTAGACCATTAACCTGACCAATGAGCATTAGAAGTCATTTGGAAAGCCTGCTTCGAACTTGACCAGAGGGCATCCTAACCACATACCCCTTCATATCACCTTGGCTCAGTTAGGTCCAGAAGAGCAGCTCTTCGATTGAAGTCTTCCTTTACTGATGATCTCCTCATGCCATCACAGAAAGTGAACCAGCAACCATGTGTAGACATCTTATTTTGTGTTAAGAAGGTGTACCACACACAGTTTGGATATGCAGTCCATGTTCTCAATTCACTCATGCACTTATCCATCCATTTCCAGATATTCGTCATTCATTGACTCTCATGGCAGCTTAATGAAAATGTATATGAAATGCATTGTGTTGTTTTAAAAATTTTTACTTACTGAAACTTTAGTCTCCTCTGAAGTACTCTGCATGTGAATGAATGCAATTGTCCCAAAGGTTTTCCCACTGGTGGAAACATTTTTGGAATTGCTGAAGAGGAACGTTGTCCAATGCCTGTAGCGATTTTTCTTTTACTTCCTCCACGGTACAAAAATGCTTTCCTTTGAGTTCTTTTTTCATATGTGGGAACAAGAAAAACTCGCACGGACCAAGATCAAGTGACATTTCCCCTCGTTTGAAAAGCGAAAACCACTCGTAGACCTGTGTTTTACTTAAAGCTTCCTCTTTAAAAGCAGTTTCAAGCATCACTACAGTTTCAGCAGCTGTTTTCCCTAAGAGAGAAGAAAATTTCACGCAGACTCACTGTTCTTTATGATCACCCATCACAAAAATCGCAGAACACATTTGATAAGCATCAAGAAAAACCGACACAGAATGGCGTACGAACAATACAGAGCAACACCGCTGGGCAGACTGCCACAGAATACTGTAAATATGCTACACCTAGCGGCAAAATTCGCAACTCAGTCTAGATTGCGCGCCAGGTACAGTTTCCGGTTATTTTTGGGTACGCTCTCGTATAAGAATCATAGACACAAAGCACCAGGGAATAAACTACCAGGAAGTTAACTTTAGGAACCTTCATAACTCAACTTAATGTTATTCTGGACAATCAAAAAGGACTGGTGAACATATTGGGCTGAATGGCCTTTTCTAATTCATGCCTCTGTGTGATCAGTTAGTACTGCCGTGTCCTTTGGTACTGTGTGCTTTGGAGAATCCTTTGAGAATCCTTGGGTACTGCTGGTTTGACTTTGTGTTGAACATGTGGTTGCTCATGGAGTCCTGAATGAGGCACATTATCTGCCTTGACTTGAACATACTATAACATGTTTTCAGATTCAAGGTCTTGGAAGCAGCAGTGGGAGCAGGGTAACAACCAATCAAGCCGACACAAGGCCCACTCAGACACCCACCCGCACTCACAGTCACATGGGGTGAGTTTAGAGTCACCATGTAATTGTAATTGAAGCAGGCACAGTGAGAAAGTGCAAGCTCCACACTGATGAAAATGGGGGCACAAAGTTAATTCGGACCAATATAATATGCAGTGGCCTTGTAATCTCCACACAAACAGAGATTGTGCTAGGATTCTCCATGTCCCTGGAGATCTGAGGCCGCAGTGCTAAACACCATGCCACTGGCCTGGCGCAGCTTCTCTAACAAGCTAAGTGAATTAATACTTATTTAATTATTACTTCCACACTGTTACAGTAAGTCAGCAATGGTGTTATGCTCTTTATTCAAAAACAGGAGCTTATTCTCTGTGTTGATTAAAAAAGAAAAAAAAAACCTCACCCGTGATGGCTAATGGACTTCAGCTGTCTTACGCAGCTGTGCAAACAGCTCCAGCCTGCTGGCCCATTTAAGTCTTTGATGTCGTCTTTGCTGCAGCGCCTGTTCTTTAGACGTCGCAACACTAGTATGGCAAAAGTGACCCTGGGCCTGTTGCATGCACACCTCTCAAGCAGACCTCACAATATCCAAAATGGTTGGATCTTTGTGCATTGACAGGGTTTTTCTTGAACGTCCCTTTGCTTCAAGCAGTTTAAAAAGTATTGAAAACAAGAGGAGCTTCTGAAAAAGGAGCCAGTATCACCAAGTACAGCAGGCACAGTATCACTTGTCCAGGATCTGAAGCCCAGAGCTCTGGATTGACATAACGGCTGCTGACAGCAAAAAGCAAATAACTCCCAAGCAGCTCCATGTGCCGCAGAATAAAAACAGAAGTACAAGTTCCAAACTGGAATGGTTCTCATTATTTTTTTTCCAATTGCTTTCCTTTGCTTTATATGTTTTGTACTTTATTATTGCAACGGCCAGACTGGAACATGTTTTACATTAGGCTGCTGTTGACAGCCCAGGGTCAGGGGACATTCCAGCCCTGTGTGCTAACATCTATAATTTAAATATTTACAAATTTATTTAGTCAGGCATCGGCATTCTTTCAGTTCTGGTCCTCAATGCTCCCATTGGCTGATGGGCTTATTCCAACTAATATTTTAACCAGAGACGGAATCTACACCTGTTTAAACATGTATGGGCACGCAGCATTATGGACATTTTTGCCAGTTTGGATGCCACCTGAAAGCTAGGAGGTAGACGAGGATATGGATGGGTGGATGGCTCTCCTGGTTAATATTTAGCATGCAAAGTTGCAGGTGTTTTACTTTGGTAAGTTTGGAAAGATGGGTGCTGTTATTATGATTTTGATTTTCAAATAGATAAAAATGGCAATAGATAGAGCAGAGGGTGACTGGAAGCAGGCCACTTCTTTCCCACTGAGACATTAGGATGTAGTGAATGTTACATTTACTAGTGTGTGTGCTGTGTTACCCCTATAAGTTTCATTTTAAGAACAGAACGTCAGACCCATCCCTTTAAGAGCTACACAGAGCCTACAGGTTATTGACCATAGGGGGGCATTAGAAGGGGCTCTAGCTTGGTGTTCCTACAGTTAAAGTGGGCCAACCCTGCCCCATTCGTGATATTAGACCTTGGTCAGGAAATGATCGTGGGAGGAAGTTTAAAGTGATCTTGGACCACAAACAAGGAGGGTTTAGCAGGAGAAATCAAAATTAATCCTGTTCTGATAGATTGTCAAAATTAACATTAGTCCCCAAAGTACTACAAGACCATCAGGGGGAGCTTACCCTGTGATACTGTATGTGATCCCAATGCCACAGTGCAGTAAAAATAGTCACAGTCCTTCATATAAGATATAAAACTGAGGTTCTGACTATCTGTGGTTATAAAAGATTGTTGGGTATCCTTCACAAAGAGTAGCGTCTGCCCCGATGTCCCGGCAAAACTGCCTACCATGACCTTGTCCATTCTGGCCCCCTAATCATCTCCTGTCTCTAACTGGCTAACTATCTATCTCACATCTTCACCCACTAATAGCAAATGTGCGGTGAATCTACTGTAATGTATTATGGTGAGCAAAAAAATGGCTGCAGTTGCATCATCCACTTTGGTGCTGCACATTGGTGGTGGTTGAAGTGGCTCTCCTACTGTCTATGTAAAGTTCTTCAATTGTCTAGAAATCCATCCATCCATCCATTTTCTAACCCGCTGAATCCGAACACAGGGTCACGGGGGTCTGCTGGAGCCAATCCCAGCCAACACAGGGCACAAAGCAGGAACCAATCCTGGGTAGGGTGCCAACCCACCGCAGCAATTGTCTAGAAATACACTATATAAATGTAAGCATCTATAAACTACTTGTTAATGTAGTGTTTTGGGAAAAAAGTTTAGTAGAGATATGAGCAAGTTGGGGAGTCCTCCCGTCTGAAAGACAGTAATTAACGTCAGTTTAGGGATCTGGCTCCTTCATTTGTCTTATTCATTTGTTCTGTGAGATATCCATTGGGAATGCTTAATTTTTAATGTATACATAATGTAAAATATATGTTGTACATTTTTTATTACATATTTCATTCAAATGCACTGCCATATGCCAGTGCTGTGGCCAACATTAAAACAAATAATGGCCAGCATTCTCCTCATTTGCATACTGCCTTTCATCATTCCATCCTCATAATGCATATAATGATAAATAAAAAATGTTTTAATTCTTTTATTCATTGCCTCCAATGCACAATGCGATCTGACTTCATGTTCTAACAGCATTCTGCTCACACATGACACTTACACTTTGTGTAATTTTATCACGACTCATTAATCTGACTAATAATTTCTGGTGCCACGACCCATATTTCCCATGAAAGTGTCTTTGTGACAGACAAAGGATTAGGTAACTCTGTCCAGCAGGGATGAAACTGCAACTGTGATCATGCAAGCATGGGGGCAATGACCTGCCACAATCTGTCATGACCTACTGTGTGACCCACCATGACCCACTGCCATTATAAACAATAACACTTTGTGACCCAAGTTGGAAGCCCGTGACCCAGAAGTGGGTTGCGACCCACTGTGCTATGCTAAGTGACATTATGCGACCAATACACCTAGTCGGAAGGGTTGTCAGACTTAGTGATTGCATTTGCTGGATTTTGTCAACATAAAGACATCAGATTGCATAATTTGGATTTGCAGGGGGTGAAAAATTACATGACTCTGTGATGAGATTTTGGTACAGTTTCACATTTCCAAAGTATTGTAAGGTTGCAGCATTCAGACAACCAATAACATGCTGTCTGACAGAGCCAATGTCTGTACAAAGGCTTTTCAGATATAACAAGTTCAGCCTCAGTTGTTTTATTTTATTTTTCCGTTATGTTGTGTAATGGCAAACATGAGCCATCAAACAGACGAGTCTCTCTTCTGTGTGAATGGTCAAAAACACCCATGCTCCTCCAGACCACATTCTATGCATTGCATTTCCGGATAACCACAAATTGGTTGTCAGCTCTTGCACATGCATAGCCCACCCCTTTGAAATTAAAGGATAAAATTGGTATTTTTCAAATCAAAGTTATTTCTTCACAAACACTATATACAGGTCAAATCCCGTTATAGTGAATACTGAAGGAACAAAATTTTCAGAAAAATGAATACAAACATTCATGCAACATCATGTTTAACAGATTGTGTGTTAACAAAATGTAAATTTCAATATAAATAATGCTTTTTAACCAAAAATGGCCACTGAAGATAATAATGCAATGTAAAAAAAAATTATATCACTCCTTCACTTTTGCAGAGTCCCGGAAACCCTGAAACAGGCTGTCTTTTTCTTGTTAGACCAGCAAGAGTGTATGCATGACATCATCCAGGTATAGCTGAATTCTGAGTCAGTGCTCCACCAAGCATCCACATGGGTAGTACTGTACTGTTTGAGTTCCATAGTGCTTCTCAATGAGAATGAGAAACAGCATCAGTTTACAATGAAAAAAAAGTTGCATCTAATGTCTCATTTTCATTCTGTATTCATACCTGTATTTTTATAAAAAATAAGATCTATTGTCTCATTATCAAATAAAATATTCATTGCAGTTTAAGAAGTGCTGTTTTTTTGTACGGGACATGTCATGCTTGGGTCACAGAATTGCATGAGAGACAGGAAGGAGAGTCCAGGTTTCCAAGAAAAATACAGGTACTTTATTACTGCATGGAGAAGCAGGTACAGTCTCAAGGCTTCATTCAAAATAGGAGCTGTTAGGAGTCGCAACAGGGAAATCGTCCTGCTTTAGTTCCCATGTTCAGATTAGAAGAACACCAGCAGCTCAGAATCACTACTGTGGCAGACCAGGAGAGTGTGAGGAAGAGCAGGTGAAAGCCTAAATATTCTAAACACTGTGCAACATGCATGTTACATGGTAATTCTGATCATGCAGAGGATAATGAATTACTTTGCCTTTGGTTTACTGTTTACCAGATGCAGCAGAGCAGCTATGGAGCTGTCCTTGCACCACTGCTGTTGGAGATGGCAAATCGCCGACAACCCCAGTCACAGTAGTAAATGTATTTTCTTCATATTCATTATAAAGACATTTCTGTCCCATGAAATTTCTTACAATGGGATTCCACCTGTATATGGATTTGCCATATGAAGTCATATTTTATAGTTAAGCATTTTATAAAAATGTAAAAAAAAAATACAGAGCTTGTCATGGTCTTTTATAACAGAAGCCAGGGGACATGGTGCCAGACTGGAAAACAAAAGCCTAAAAACTTACCCATTTTTTTTACATTTGCAGAAAACCCTTACATTTAGAGCACACTTTTGCATGGCAACTGCATATACCATGTTTGTGAAGAAATAACTTTGACTTGAAAAATATAAACATGTATCCTAGGCGGCACGGTGGTGCAGTGGTAGTGCTGATGCCTCACAGTTAGGAGACCCGGGTTCGCTTCCCGGGTCCTCCCTGCGTGGAGTTTGCATGTTCTCCCCGTGTCTGCGTGGGTTTCCTCCGGGCGCTCCGGTTTCCTCCCACAATCCAAAGACATGCAGGTTAGGTGGATTAGCGATTTTAAATTGGCCCTAGTGTGTGCTTGGTGTGTGGGTGTGTCCTGCGGTGGGTTGGCACCCTGCCCAGGATTGGTTCCTGCCTTGTGCCCTGTGTTGGCTGGGATTGGCTCCAGCAGACCCCCGTGACCCTGTATTCAGAATTCAGCGGGTTAGAAAATGGATGGATGGAAATGTATCCTTTAGGAAAAATCTAAATAAGTCGCAGACCAGTCTGAATGAGTAAGAAAGAATGTCAGATTGCATTATTGCCCCCAACTCTCTAAGCTTATATAAATGATGTCTGTAACTGAAACTGAAACTCCTTAGAAAAGTTGTGTGGTGCGATTGGAACTTAAATAGTGTAGCCGTGCTGATACTTGCTTAAACTTTTAGGTGACATTTCTTATTGTCGAGTATTTTCATAATTATTGTTAATTTTTTAAATGAAAATCTAAAAATGTACAGGATAAGGGTTTTGTTGTATTTTTTCTTAGTTTCAGTGTCAAGTTAAGCTAAATAAAATAATCACCTGTTAAAATGGCCGATTTGAACCAACTTTCCATCCTGCCGCATATGAGGGCTGTTAAAACACAGTCAGTAGAAGTGTGCGGTTTTGAGGATAAAAAGGCTAAAAAAAGAAAAAAAGATGATCTGAATTGCTGTTTAATCTTAGTTTGTTGCAAATCCAGTAATGAGCTCTGAGTGACTTATAACACTATAGTATTCAGTGACCCCATAAACTTGATTGAGACTTTCAACATGACTAAAGGGTTAATTAGGGGGCCCCAGAGCCCCATCATACTTTGCACTTTGGTACCAACATCCTACTAGCGTTTCACAGGAGCTGCATCTACTGTGCCAGAAGTAACGTTTGGTTTTACTTCTGTTTGTATCCCATAATCCTCTGGCCATCCTCCTTAATTCAAACCTATCTCACCAGGTCCTACCAGATACTGAAGGGCTTTTCCACTGCTTGTTCTGCCTCTTCCCTTTTAGGGCTGTGTCTGTTCCCAGCCACTGGTATTTATAAAGATTCTGCAAAACTGATGTCATTCATCCTTTAAGCTTTCTGAGCTTTGATAAAAAAAAAACCCTGAATCATTTCCTTGTGGTTTGAATTGTCCATATGTGTAGGGATAGTAGAAAGAAGGGTTGGTGTAAGCAGCCCCTGGTTCAGCAGGCTAGTTGTTGGGCCTGAATGAGATTCAAGCCTTCGTACCGAAGCACAGCTGCACAGCACATGCTCAGCAGTGTCTCTTACAATGGCACAGATTCTCAGACATCTGCAGCTCAAGATGGATGAAGGGTGAAGATGCAGACTGTTTTTGTTGAGGGTCAACTTGACCTGGAGGCCTGATTTTTCATTGTGATACCTTTTTGACCTACTATCATATTTATTAATATTACATGTATAATCAGCTGTGATGAAAGGAGGTATGATACAACACATCTGCTCAGTTTCTGAGTGGAACATCTTCAGCTACACAATAACACACATTTAAAATTAAACCAAGCTCTGTGAATTTGAGCAGTTTATGTGATCAGCTGAGGCACTTTATAATATGACCCATTGGTAATGTGCAGCAAGCGGTGTAGGTGATGTTCACACAGAAGCTGATGACAAAGATTCACTGCTTTAGCAGCCATAAAGTGCAGACTTGTGTGGGCATGAGAAAGAGGTGAAAGTCAGAATAGAGGGAGGCACTCAGGATGGACATACCAGATATTTTTTAAACTTTATTACCACCAATATATAATCAAGGAGCTAAAATGTGAGTAAAAAAAAAAAACAACTAAATTGTGTTTTTAAGAATTCTTTGTTCTTGAATTTGCACTTGTCTCTGACCTTTGATTTCATTGTAGTTTTGTCTTCATTGATAAATTTGGTGACCCCAGTTTTTGACCTTGGCTAGTTTTATGACTTTACGTCTGCTGGACCTTTTAATAATGTACTGTCTCTCTTTGAGTCAGTAAAATTACAGCAAAACAAATACACAGGACCATTAAGGTCATTTGTGATACTCAAAATAGTCACTTCTGGTGCACTGAGACGACACCCAGACGTGTGTTCCAATAGTGAATGCCAACTTCTAGTGTGATTGTTCTTTAAATGGAGTCCTAGGAGGAAGAGGTGGGACTTCTGCTGTATGGCTGAAGAAAGTGATGTCAGGGCCCTAGTGTGGGTTCTGTCCACAGAGTGGTGTCAGTAACAGTTCATATTTATTGAAATATGAATATTTTTGTAAATATGGCTAACAAACTCAAATGCAATAAGAACAGCTGATCAGCAGCTCTAATCAGGGTTGTACCGCTTTCTGAGGCAGTACAATGAAATTATGCTTTGCCATCCTAATGCAGCAGCAATGAGAGAGAGAAAAATAAATAAATTAAGAAATGATCCGGGGTGCAAGCAACCAACACTACTTCTCTACTAAACTGCCACAAGTACAGAAGCACACCAGCGGAAGCGAACATCGAGTTAAATGAGAATTGTTATCTCTATTATATTAAATAATCCAGAGGCAAGATACCAGACTTTTTACATGAGATTTTTTCAAGTCGTGCCCTCCTCTCAACCATATTTAACCACACACACAATCCTCTCACCTCTCATTCGTGTGAATGCTTTTGACAGGCACAGTTCTTGCTCTCTCAGCTCTTATAAATTTTAACGTTTTCCTCACTTTAACTTCTCAATTAAAGAAGATGTATTATGTCAAAATCTTATTGAAGATCCTAGCACCGAGAAACGATGAAGTCAAATGAATAAACTCCAAAATTGACGATCGGTTACATAGCAAACTGGTTAAATGCATATCAATAAACTTTGCTGAAACAGTTGATGGTAATCGTGCGGAAGATGAAAACATTCAACTTCAATTTCCCAAAGAATATTTACAACTGTTAACACCATACGGTCTTCTACTGCACGAATTAATGTGGAAAGAAGGATGTAACCAAGAAAGGTAATGTAGTAAATCTTCTGCGGCTAATATTAGACAACAAAGGAGATCTTGACATACTGTTCGTAGTAAAACGTTAACAGTTTCCCGTTAGAATTGCTTTTGCAAAGACAATGAACAAATCTCAGAGACAAACATTCGAAAAAGTAGTTTTATTTTTAGAGAGAATGAAACAAAATTCAATCACAGGCAGCTATACGTTGCATTGTCACGATGCAAGTCCAAACACAGAATCAAAATTCAGTGCAATATTGATGAAAATTTAATTCCAAAAATAGTTTTTGCTGAAGTTTTATAGTCAGAGTGTAAATTTAAAAAGTATTTGTGTTAATTTCAAAGCTAAACTGAACAAAATCGTGCTAGCAATGAAACATAATTTACTTTCAAATTATTACGTTTTACTATTTTTAATATGGTTAATTACTTGCTGTAATGTAAAATAGTTTTATTAGGCATATAATTCCCATGAAAATAACAATCTGTCTAAATTGTACATCCGCATCTCCATGCGCGAGTGGCAGAACCACAAACATCTAGCGTGTAATGCAGACCCGGAGGTTTGCGGAGTACTAGTTATACAGTAAAATAAGGAATTGTACAAAAAAAAAAAGTATACATAGTTCCACACAAACTCATGTGTCTAAACGTAGTGAAAATTGTCAGAATGATGGGAGTTTATTTCTGTGATTAGAAATATGGATCAAATCATTGTCAAAAGAGGATGAAATACACTTAGATGAAACCTTAGAAGGATACCACCATATGGTGGAGGTGGAGTTGTGCCCACACATTTATGGTGAGAAACAATATTTAGAAACATTGTGTAGCAATAACCTACTGTAATAGGAGGGTGCATAAACATTAAGCTCGCTGGTACTGATTTTGTAAGAAGAGTGATTACACCATTCACCGCAGGGAATCTGGCACACCTTGCTCACATGAATGGCATCTTTGCATTTTTTGACAGATGACTGACATTCAGTAGTGATGGTTTTCACATCCCATATTATGAGTTTTATGGCATACACTTAACATACAGTAAGACAACAAAGATTTACTTTTACACAAAAGCAAGCAGCAAAAGAAATTATATTCAGCTATTTTAAATGTTATGGCTCCATCTGCTGCTGAATAATGTATCTACTGTAAGGTTCAATAATACTTCTTGATAGCACCTTTACTACAAAGCTGAGACCACCTGGTGCATTCAGCAAACCAGAGCACAGAAGAACAAATATTTCCTTTTAATTCAGCTATTAAAAAAATAATAAAGTTTCTACAAGCATGGGAAGGTGTAAATTATGCAAGAGGCTTTTAACCAGCTTAATTCTCCCAATCTTCTTACTTTCAGAGGATCCAGAACAAAATCTTAAATACCTGTAGTGCTCTTTATGGCTTGATTCTGTAGTGTCTTTGATTCAAGATTTGGGTTGGAGTCAAAGGCCCTGGTTATCTTGTCCATCCTGAAAACAAAGAACAACCAAATTGGCCTGACCCTACTGGCCTTTGGCCATGTCAGTCAGACTGGCTGCTACCCTGACTTTCGATCTACCATAGTACCTCCAAGCATTCTTCCTTCTCCTCGCCTCTCTTCAAAATCTGACTCTTCTCATACTCAACTCATTCCCTTCATTCTAAATTCCTTGTTTTCATAGTAATATGTAACTTTTAAGCTCTATACAGGATTTACCCCAGAATCCCTTCAGGTTCAGATGGCATTTTATGCAACCTAAGTGTTGCCAACTCCCTGTGTTATCTTGTGAACCCTGGTGGAACCACATTTCTGAGCCTTCAAAACATCCAGGATTGTCTTAATTTTGAAGAACAGCATCCACTCTTTCTGGGGTGGACATCTTTTGTATTTTGTCAGTAGCCCATGGCCTCTCACTCTCATTTACAATATCAGACATTCTTTTATTTTCGTAGTTGCTAGCAATTTACCCTATAGGGATTGCCTCCATCATGCTCAGGGTTCTTTTGTAGTACTAAACTGGTCTAAAGGGCCTGCAAGATGTTTTCTGTTTCTCACTATGGAACACTAAGAAAATGTACATTTATAACACTATCCATTAGGCAAATACATCATAGGACTCTCTATTAGCAAGGATGAGTTTTACTCACTTCACTTCATTCACTTTAGATGCCATCTCAAATGGAAGAAGTAACTGATTTACTCCAATCCACAAACTTGGTAATTCTCCTGTGCCCAGTTGTCCAGTTTTTCAATTGCCTCCATGTCTGTGTATGTGTTCCTACTACATCACCAACGATATGCAGGTTAGGCTAAATGGTGATTTCAAATTGACCTGAATGAGTGTGAGTGTGGTTGTGTCCATAACGGTGTCCTATGATGGACCACTTCCCTGAGCAAAGCTTTTTGCCATCCTTGTGATTGGTACTATGTGTTGATAATACGTGTATACAAAATACATTTAAGAACCCTCAAAGCTATTCTGTTAGGTGGTTTTTAGTGGGCAAAATGGAATAATAGTCAAAAGTATAGCACATGACATCATCTACTTAGACTTTCAAAAAGCCACACCGAAGATTAATTTTGAAACTTGAATTAAGTTGGCATCAGATGAAACCTATAAAAATGGATTTCAAGTTGGTTAATTGGCAGGAGACAAAGTTTGCACGTAAGAGGAGATGGGGTGAGGTCATCGGTGGAGTCGCTCAGGGATCTGGGCTTGGAGTGTTGCTTTTTTAATTTGCCTTTATGAAATAGACACTCATGAAATTAGTAGACCTTTGAAATTTGAAGATTGAGCTAGCATTGGAGGGACAGCAAGTTGTAAAGCCACAGCAACAACAACTAAAAAAGACCTGCACATTCTTCAGAACTGGGATGCTTGGGAAATGCAATTCATTGTAGACAAGTATAAAGTGCTACACTCAAGCTAAAAAATCCATATGAATTATAATAGCGAGATTGGAAACACTGTCTTACAAGAAACAAGCCCTGAAAAGGATTTAGCAATTTAAGTTGACACAACATTGTCATTACCTAGACGATTTAAGGAACCAATTTGAAAGGCAAATTCACGTTTTGGTTATATTGTAAAGTATGTATACGTTGTAAAAACCACGGAATATAAATTAAGAATTGGAGAGTCAGTCTCGATTGCAAGAGAAGTGGTTTATAGGAAGGAACCTCCATCAGAGGGCACCCAGAAACTTACTTACATGACTGGTTTAGTGTTCCCAGTAAACATGGGCACATGTTATTTGACAGTGGAAAAGAACGTATGGATGTCAAAAGTATGAGGCTTCCCCAGAAAATGTAATTCTTTTTCAAGTGTGAATGGTGACAATATGAAAGGACTAGTATCCTGAATCGACTGGGGAGTGTGACTTTAGCTCACCACAAGGCCATAATGGAAGGACAGTGTAATGGAAGTAGCAACCCAGCAGGGATGGCTAATGATTCCTATTCCAGTTGAGGCAAAATGGAGTAGAGTGGATGGACTGGAGCAGTTTATTCCCCAACATGGGAAGTGGCAGTACTCCTGTGGTCTGTAGGGACTTGTAGACTCAAAGGACAACACGGTCGGTGACCCTGCATGACATAAGAAGGTACTGCCAAAAGAAGCTCTCCCTAATTTGAGTAGCTTTAACTTGACCTAGAAATGGTAGGCAAAGGAAGATGCTCACCTGGTGGAGTAGAATTAGAGAAAGGAGGAGAGGAAGGAAGAGAAGGAATTGTACTTGTGTTTATGCTTATGAATAACCTGTGTGATGGTATTTGTTAAAATAAGTTATTATTTGAACATGGGACTTGTGGTGGTGCAGTTATGCTTGATATGATCACAATTCATATTTCTTAAATCAATATTTTATTGATGTTTTTTTTATTTATTTTATTTTCCAAATGTATGTATTCTAATTTGAGCTCATATTGTGCCCTGTCTTGTAGAACATAAGATCATAAGAAATTTGAAAAACGATAAGAGACCATTCAGTCTTTTAAGCCTGTTTGTCCACCTAATAGCTACACTGTCCCAATATCTCATCCAGATTCTTCTTATAAGTTGTCAAGGTTTCTGCTTCAACTACATGGCTCAGTAGTTTGTTCCAGATTCCCAAAAATCTTTGAGTAAAGAAGTGATTCCTGGCTCCAGTCTTAAATGCACTTTCCCTTAATTTCCACTATTAATTTAGCACATAGTAAGAGTCAATGCTAGTCTGCATGCCACTCCTTCACAGGGAAGATTGATCTTGTCCCACACTTACTGAGCCAATAAAGATTTGAAAGTCATCCTGACATGTACATTTTTTGGGACATGAGAAGAAAACCAGAGTACCTGCAAAAAACAAAGAGGCCAGACTGTGAGCATGATGTGAATCAAAACCAGGACCTCAGTGCTGATCTTTCCTATAGTAATACACTGTAATAGCCTGGGTGGTCGCAGAAACCTTTCATGATAACCCTTACTCCAGTTAGAGAAATTTGGTTAATTGTTCCCTCGGAAACCTGGATAACAGATGTAGATTTCTCCAGAGGTTATGTGGCCATGTAAACCCTTAACCGAGTTACACTTAAGGATTGTGTAATCTGTGCATGTCCATTGCATTCTGTTCACCTGTTTAGCTCCACACATGTTTTCAGCAGCCATGATTAGAAGTGTCCACAAACACACATTTCACGAGGTAAATGCTTGGGTGATCACATCATATCTTCTATTTCAGAAATCGCTAAATTTATGTTGATAAACTAAATTTACAATGCTAAGCTCTGCAGCACAATCTCAAGAGCAGTTGGGTAACATGTTATGTAGTCTGATTACTTTTTAAAATTATAATTAACTTAATGCAATACTTATGTTATTGAAATAAAAGTACCTGCGTTATTATTATCGCATCAGCACTGGATATAAGGCATGAACCATGTATGCCAGTGTGCCGCTCCTTTGCAGGGCTCAGGGGCACAGCCAGGCAGAAAAGAGTGTGCTATCCGCCATCCAGTAATAGAAAAATATTAATAAAGTGTCAGTTTAGTTTAATTCCAGCTATTTGCTACAGATATGTTAAAACTGGGTTATACAGCAGCCAGTGTCCCTATTGCAAATCATTGGGGTCTCTGGTCGGAGACGAATAAAGGGAATGAATGTTATTTACTTCATAGCACATGAAGGGCTACATTGATTTATAAAACACAAGAAAATGATCTCAGGCTTCATGCTTATTTCCACATTCACAGTGGCTGGTGATGACATTGAACTATTTTTGTGTAGTTTAATAATGCTAAAATCATTTGACAAAGGAGAACTCCAGAAGATTACTTGCACATGTAAATGCATATTAAAAAAAATAGACTTGTTTCCGCCTTAACTGGATCACTCACCTTATTCTGGTTATGTCTGTGCATGTAAACGCACTCATTGAGCCACTCTTTCATATAAGGTCTTCTGAGACTTTTTTTTAAGCAGGGCCCAATAGCTACAGTATTTGATCAATTATGAAGACTTTGGATAGTAGTATCAGACATTCCTGAACACAAACAGGATTAAAGAAACCATAAGGACTGAAAAAATCGGGAGTGGTCTCACCTAGACTGTCTTGTATACTCAGATATGGGGATGGATATTTGAGGAGTAAACTGCAAGACAATGATTATATTTTTATATTATGTACATTAAAGAACCAGCAACAACAAATGAAATCCAATTAATAATATATTGAGCAATTATTCTAACAGTAAAGTTGAATATATCTGACTCTTCAGCTGCATGAATAAAAGGTAAAGTACCATTTCCGGTTAACGGAAAGAGCCCAAACATTGATAGAAATCTATGTTTTGTACCTAATGCTTGTATGCAAAATTTGGTTGACCTAAATGACAGTGTACTCAAGTTATCGTGTTTACATGCGCGCACACACACAGACAGAGACACAGACATAATTCCAAAAATGGTATTTTTGGACTCATGGAGGTCTAAAACGAATTTTAGGAGGATTCCAATACTTTCCCTATATTTTGTATACGAGAAAGTCAGGGAGGTCTAATACTTTGAGATTCATCAAAATTTCAACATTGAATCTTTGCATGATTATAATACTTTACCTATACGGGAAAGTCAAGACGGAGGTAAAAAGCTTAGGGGTAATTGTCGACTGTAATCTGAATTTTAAATCGCATATTAATCAGATCACTAGGACAGCATTTTTTCACTTAAGAAACATAGCTAAAGTTAGACCTCTTATATCACTGAAAGATGCTGAGAAATTAGTTCACACGTTTGTTTTCAGTCGACTAGATTACTGTAACGCACTCCTCTCAGGACTACCCAAAAAAGACATAAATCGACTGCAATGAGTGCAGAATGCAGCTGCTAGAATCCTAACTAGGAAAAGAAAATCCGAGCACAATTTCCCAGTTTTGATGTCATTACACTGGTTACCTGTTTCATTCAGGATTGACTTTAAAATTCTGCTTATGGTTTATAAAGCCTTAAATAATCTCGCCCCATTTTATATATCGGAATGTCTGACAATTATATATTAAAAAACGTAACCTCAGATCCTCAAATGAGGGTCTCCTTAGAATTCCAAGAACAGAACTTAAAAGAAGTGGTGAGGCGGCCTTCTGCTGCTATTCATCTAAAATCTGGAATAGCCTGCCAATAGGAATTCGTCAGGCTAATACAGTGGAGCACTTTAAAAAACTGCTGAAAACACATTACTTTAACATGGTCTTCTCATAACTTCACTGTAATTAAAATCCTGATACTCTGTATATCCAACTCATTATAATGACTAATCATGGTGGCTCTAAAATCTGTACTAACCCCTACTCTCTCTTCTGTTTCCCTTTCCAGTATCCTTTTACTCAAAGCACCGTGATGTTCCAACAATGATGGATGGATTCAAAGCCAGAAGTCTGTATAACCATCAACATCAAGTGACTCTGTGAGAACACTAACTACTAAGAGGACTATTTAATTTATGTTAGGTAGAATGCCCAGAGGGGACTGGATGGTCTCGTGGCCTGGAACCCCTACAGATTTTATTTTTTTTTTGTCTTCCGTATGTGGAGTTTGCATGTTCTCCATGTGTCCATCAGGATTTCCTCCATGTGCTCCAGTTTCATTTCACAGTCCAAAGTCATGCAGGTTAGATGGACCGGTGGTCCTAAATTGGCTGTGGTGTTTGTGTGTGTGTTCACCCTGTGATAGACTGGCACCCTCTCCAGGAATTGTTCCTGCCTTGTGCCCTAAGCTTGCTGAGGTTGCCTGCTGCTCAGAATTATGTGGATTCACAAAAAGGATGGGTAAAGAAGAAAATGCTTCAATTGACCTGACAATCTATGCTACACTATTTACGATTTACTTATTTGGTGTCTAATTCACATAATCTAAATGCTTCCAGCGTTATTATTCTGCTTGTTTGGTCTTCACAATTCACGTCAATGACTTTGCCTTTATCAAAACCAGACCACTAGACCAGAGCTTGAGCTCCTTCTTTGCTTTATCCATTACCCAAGTCTACATTTTTTTCAATGTTCTTATGTTTTTGAAAAATTAATTTACATAAGCAAAGGTGGCTCAGTGGGTAATGTTGTTTCTGTTTTGTAGGTATCACAACATTTTTGTTCAAAAAAATCTATAATGGCAAGTTTTCCGACTACATGCTGCTAGTTTTTCCCTGTTCTGTGAAAGTCTCATAATAACGGATAAGCTGATTACTAGAAGACGAAACACACCATGCAAACTAGAGCCTGAAAACAGAAGTTAATCAAATGCCAGAATTTTCCCAAGGTAAAATGAAATTGTGTCTCCAAGATAAACACATGCATGAAAACATATGTATTCCTTGTTTCTGTTGATTCAGTTGTGTAATATACTGTAACTTCAGTGGGTATCTAGACCATCTATGCCATGTGTAACAAAACTCATTTTAGGATCACCGTTCTGGGACAACAGACTAAACACAATGTCATGATGGGAAAACCTTGGATGTTTTATCTTCCTTGATAAGATACATTTTTAAAATGCAAGCATCCAAAAGGCACAATCCTATGATGGGAAATTTGACTGCAGTCTGATTCTACTGTTCATGCTTCAGCAAAAATAATGAAAATTTCCAGATGAACTGCAGAGGAAGAAAAACAATATATCTGCATGACTGTGCAATTAAAGAGCACAAATGCCAAATTCATTTGTTCATTCTTTCTACATCAGCGAATATTTATTGCCAGCAGATTGTAAACTCAACTAAATGAGAGATTTGTATTTAAAGTATTTGGCTCATATCTCTAATGATTACTTCATGGCCTCCAGAAGCACATTTTAAAGTGTGCTACTTCTAGAATATAGATTGTGTGGTGTCAAATTTTAGCATTTAATCACACGTACTTGGTGATCCAGTACTGTAAGTTATGTGTTTTCATTATCACATTAAGCTTCAAGAGAAATAATTTATTTAATTAAATAATTCAGTATAAAATCCAGGACATTTGTTCAACATGGAGTACAAGCCATAGATGAGGCCTGAAGAAGAGAAGCCATCAGCAGTCAGAGTCCAAAACATGCTCAGAATTGACTTATCCACACTAGACAGACCTTTAGTATTTGACAATAATTGTCAGCTTTCACTACATAAACCTTTATAAATCATAGCAAGAAGCTGGCAATGGTGGTGCCCAGTCAAAATGTATAGATATTATTCTATAACCCAATCAATAAAATGTTTATTACTTGTTCATTTATCCAAAGTATATGTGTTTTAAGAAGAATACCTATTGATGTCTTTGTTTCTTCAAGTTTCAGTTGTTATGATTTCAGTGCATTTGTAATATCGAAGGGATGTGAGGCCTCTACAAGACTTATGAACTAAGCCAGAATCTGTTTGAATATAGGCCTCATCCTAGGCAGTCTGGTGTCAAACTCTACTGACAGGCTCAGGCTTTCACAGGCCTAAGAATCGAATTTGGCTTAAGAAAATTCAAAATTCTTCTTTAAATGTCTCAAAAATATCAAAATTACACATAAATGTCCCACAAGGAGAGGAAATGTAAAAATACCTGGCATGAGAAACAAGTTCACATACCAAATATTTTGAAATAAACAAATATTTATTTCATTAACAAAAGAAGAACAAAAAGGTTTGCCTAAAAATCCAAGGCAACTTACAGCATTAGAAAACATAACATTAATTTTCTTTCTGATGCAGAAGTATTTCTCATAATACCTTTATTTCAGACCAGATGATGTTGCTCCAATGCTGTCCCTAATTAATTTTGTTAGTGAGTTAAAGAAATGGATGGATGAGAAGTAGTTGTCTCTGAATGAACAAAACAACAAAATGGAAATTTTAGTAACTCTGGGAATGATGGGGAACACAGCAACATTATGTCACTTTTTAACTCATCTAAACATTGGTTTTACTGTATCAGTACACAACTTACACATCATCATGGATATCAATATGTCTTATAAAACACACACCACAAAACTAAAACTAATAAATTCACACATTTATTTCTAGTAGGATTGACTACTGCAATACATTATTTACTGGCTGTTCAAACCTTTCTATCTGGAGCTTTCAGTTTATTAAAAACTGGAAAAATACCGTGCTTCGCATCGGCGAAGTACTGCCTTAAAGTTTTTATTAAGAAGAAAAGTAAACCTTTTTAAACTGAGGGAAAATATACGAATAATTTGTCAAGGATCTCTTTGTATACCACATTATCAGTTCGGCCCTCCGGTTGTAATATGACCAAGCTGTGCGCTGAGCATACTCTTGAGCATGCAACGTACAGTTGGCCATGTGAAAAGTAATCTTGTCTCAAATCTCACAGCTTTGATTGCTGCTGTCATAATCAGTTTGAGTTTCATGGTTTGTTTCAAGTATCTCAGTATTTGCAGGACTTGTGCTGAAGCAATTCAAGCGTTGTAAGCACACAACCGGTTTCATCGATAACTTCACATCCAGCTTTTGAGAGTTTAAACATTCATAAACATCAAATTGTCCACTACTGAAATTGTCACCTGTGAATCTAAGATGTTTAAGAGGCATTGGTGGTTGTCGAAAGGTGTAAAATATTTGGCCATTTCGGTACACTTGAAAGCGACAACTGAACAATTCAGCAGCAGCCATCAACTCACATGCAGATGCATAGGTGAAGGGCTTAAGCATTTCACTCTTCTAGTGCTCCTGTGTAGTATAATTATCTCCTGTACCGTCATCAGTCCACACCTTGAACCTTTCCCAGTCATTCAATACATAAGACACAATGTTCCTCCGGATATCAAGAGTGAGCCTGATATGGCCGTGCAATATGTAACACAGAGAATGGAAAAGGCAGGTGCAATCTCTGGGCATGGAAACCACTCGGTAAGTCACAGTTCTTTGATCGATGGTGATCACCTCGATAGACATGTTAATGGGGGTACGGTTGGAATGATAAAGGAAATGGGTACCTGAACAATGTAAAGTAAGTCTAAAATACCTACACAATAACTATAATCATAATAAATGAACAATAAAACAGCGGAGAAGCTGTGGATTAAACAAAAAGGCTGTAGTTATCAGCAGGGAGACGTGAATCCCGTGGCGAAGCAAGGAAGTTAATGTAGAGACTGGAGCAACGGACGGCCTTATATAGGCAGGCAGCCAACAACGTGGGAGGCGTTGGGATGGGGGACCCATCGCCGCCTCACATCGTGACCGAGCTGCAGACTATGGACGTATATATGTACGTAAGTAGGATTCAGTTAGCGTTGGGAACCCGCGTACCAAATTTCTTGAAGATGGGCCCATAAGTAACAAAGACTGTTGAAAAGTTCAATATGGCGGCCGACAGTGGCATCATACCACTGAAATAAGTAACAAATTTCAGCCTTCTACCTACACGGAAAGTTGGAGAATTAGTGATGTTGGAAATATGGCAGCTGACAGTGGCGTCATACCACCGAAATAAGTACATACATTGGTTTCAGTTAGCGCAGGGAAGCCGCCTACCAAATTTTGTGAAGATGGGGCCATGAATAAGAATGTTCAACATGACGGACGTTGTTGACCGTTATGACCGTTACGCATAGAATTTCGAAATGAAACCTGCTTAAATTTTGTAAGTAAGCTGTAAGGAATGAGCCTGCCAAATTGCAGCCTACTACCTACACGGGAAGTTGGAGAATTAATGACATTGGAAACTTCAATATGGCGGCCAACAATGGCATCATACCACCGAAATAAATACGTACATCGGTTTTGGTTAGCGCAGGGAAGCCACCTACCAAATTTCGTGAAGATGGGGTCAGCCTTCTACCTACACGGGAAGTTGGAAAATTAGTGACGTTGGAAAGTTCAATATGGCGGCCGACAGTGGCGTCATACCATCGAAATAAGAGCGTACATGGTTTCGGTTAGCGCAGGGAAGCTGCCTACCAAATTTCGTGAAGATGGGGCCATAAATAAGAAAGTTCAACATGGCGGACGTTGTCGACTGTTATCGACCATCATGACCGTTACGTGTAGAATTTCGAAATGAAACCTGCTTAACTTTTGTAAGTAAGCTGTAAGGAATAAGCCTGCCAAATTTCAGCCTTCTACCTACACGGGAAGTTGGAGAATTAGTTGGAGATGTTGGAGTGTAACCTTTCTCTCAGGCACGCTGTGATTTATTTATTGTTTTAGATGTAAGATAGAGGCCGCACAATCATTTGTTCCACTCTTCTGCAAGTTAATATCTTTTTCTACATTACAGAATATGAACAGGGTCTCATCACTCGCATGCCCTTACAGTGGCCATCACAGAACTGATTAGATATACATTACCTAAAACAGATACCTGCAATACAGAATATGAACAGGTTCTCATCACCTGCATGCCCTGTAATACATAATATATTTACATTTAAATGATACAATATTATATGAAAAGAAAACTTAAAAGAAAAGAAAATAAAACCCTCACGTGTCAAAATTGAGAGTGTGCCCAATCTCTCTCACTTTTTCTTTGGAAAGACCCACCTATACGGAAGAGGCATTGACACCATCCACCTCCCAGTTCTGCAATGGCACAGTTTCCCAATAAAATAAATAAATAAATAAAAGGAAGAGAGAGAGTGAAAAGGAAACTTAAATAAATATATCCCTGGGCTTTTATTAGCCCTTACAATCTAATAAATTATTTTTTAAAACTATATATGCTAGAGGATCGTACATGGAATGCTAACTAACCTCCATACACCAGCTTTTATTTACAGGGCCCTGAAGTTATGAAACAGTTTGCCTGCTTATGTCAGAGATATCCCTTTGGTCTGAGCTTTTAAACGCAGGCTGAAGACTCACTACTTTAGTCTTGCATATTCTGAGCAGAGTTGCTGATTAGTGTGCCTAATGCATCTTTGTTTGTTTGTAGGAAAAAAGAAATACAATACAAGAATGTTGAATCACTACTAACAGTCCAATTTTCTTATTCTCCTCTTGATATCTTTTTTTTGGCAGTTGGTGCCACTGCTCGACTTCCAAGATATTTTCTTGATCATGGAAAAGCCATGTGTTATACCGGGAATCCTCAGAATCCAAAGAGGAAAAAGTCCTATCAATTTCCTGGCCCAGCACAGACATTACTGTAGAATTGCCAGGGTGGGGTGGGTTTCCAGTTCGCTGAGGTCTTCAGGTCTGTACTTGGGTTTGACTTTATCTTTGACTTCGCCTGTTATAACTGACTGTAAACCCACCTAGAGGTTTCTTTTCTCCAGGGATGCTGCTGACTGGAGTTTTTGATTTCCTCTTCTCCATCGTCAACTGGACTTAGTTCAACAATCAATTAATGGGCAGATATTACTGGACTGTATTTATGTAAGTCAGCTTCAAACTACTTTGTTTCCTGTTTGTTTAAACAAATCTCTATCTCTGTGTGTGCTTATTATGTAATTAGTAATGTGTAAAGGTTACATTTGCATTTTCCCCAAGAACATGTCACAAAACATCTGCACCTGCACTCATTGCAGAGTACTATTCAAAAAACAAACAGAACTGAATTGCATTGAAATTAAAACAAAAAAATCTGATTGTGAAAATTCAAACTAAGAGATCAAAAATTAGTAATCAAAAAATGAAAGCAAGAGTCCTGACTGCTCTAACGGATGGCATGAAGACACTGGCATCCCCACCAGTATGGACTCCCTTCCCTTAAATGGTTGAAAGTTCCAGGTAAATGAACAGGAAGGGTCTTCTCTATCTCAGCCAGGAGGTTGTCAGCAGATGCCAGTGTGGAATTGCATATGCTGGCGTCATGGCAGGATTGTACTGAGGAACAATACCCAGCTGGGAGACCAGTGCGATGGAAGGTCAGGGGGAAACAACATGTCAGGGTTACAAGCTCCCCTAACATGCTAGGTGGCAGCATCACTGGGCAACGGTGGGAACTGTAGTCCCATTGGTCAGCCTTGTTGGGTTTCGCATTATTGCTGCCAGGAGGTGCTGCTACTTTTCATGGCTTCCATGTGACCTGGAAGTGCTTCCTACAGGCCATGCCCTGGTACCAGGCGAGTTGGAGATGGGGAAAGACGAGCAAAGCTCAACCGAAGAATATAAGGAGAGAGAAAAAAAGAGGAGAAGAATGCTTGTGTTTATGTTATTTTCAAAGTCTTTTGCACGGTATATATGTAAATATTTATTATTTGAACCCGTTACTTGTGTCTGGTGTTTGGGGTGCTGTAACTGCCCCCAGTGGTCACACTGCTTAAATCACTAATGACTGCAAATTATTTGTTTCAAAATTATAGAATTAACTGGAAGCAGATGTTACCATGCTACCGTCAACATGTGACTGGTAGCGAGCGAATCATGAAACAAATCTCAGAATGGCACCAAAATTATTGTACATCACGGAAGAAATAGCAAAAAATAATAACATTAAATATGTGTTTTGAATAAATAAGAACAAACAACAATTTTTAACAGATCAAAACAGTCAATGCATTAAGGCTTCTTTTTAAGGCATGTTACACTAAACTTGACCAAGGTTACTTGCTTTATATTTTTAAATCAAAAAGTCCAAACGTCACCAATGTCTGCGAAGGTCCTAATAAAAAATACCAAGCTAGAGTAACTTGGTAGGGACTGCACTCAAGTGTTTTGGCAGCTGTGTCAGCCTCTGGGGACCCATGCAGCTGTCTCAGCCAGGGTAGCTGATCTTCAATGACCTCCTTCTTTGTTACAGATTGGTGGCAACTGTTTGAAGTGAATTAAGAAGAGATTAGCAGAAGAGAATCCATCATTGAGAAGCAGTTGTTTGGGTCTACTGCACTGTAAGACTGCTGCTGTCAGTGTAAAATGTGGCCTTTATTTATTCATTTGTGCCAGTTGTCATGCTTTAATAAAATATTACGATACATTCCTAATTTTATAGAACAAACCAAAGGCAAATTATTTCTTCTTTTATTTGAAACGGGAGTTTACACAGCTCTTCAAATGATTTCAAAAGACGCCGTCTTTTCATAAAGCAGACTGTAGAAGCATTTAATAGGTCTTTAAATAAAACAGACGGTTTGAGATTTTTATGAGAATCTTATGTGAGGCCAGAACAATCTTTCTTGTTTACATTATGCAGTATCAGATAAAAAACAGTGTGACTAAATACACACATTACCCAGAGGGCAGTGAGCAGGAGGTCTTCTTTATTGTTATCCGAGTTCTGTTTGTGCCAGTAAAGACAACACCACTACAAGGGTAGGCACCGAGATGGGTCATATTTTAGCAGATGGTACAATGTTTTCAGGACACCCCTAACAGAAGCTAGTGTGGATGGCAAAGGGCATGGCAGGAATTCAGCTCTGTGCCATCTGTATCCTGTGGCGGACGGCCATGACCTATGCCAGGCCAGGAGACACTGAATCTAGGGGAGCAGCCATGGGAGGCTTATTACTTCCCCTGGAACAGTTGGTGGCAGCCTCACTGGGTTACATTGGGGCCACAATCATGGAACATCAGAGCTCAGCCCTGTTGGGGTCCGTGGCCACCGCCAGGGGGAGCTGCACGGCTTCCTGAGCACCCAGAACTGCAGCCTGAATTAGATCAATCATCACCTGGAGCATTTCTGGGTGGGCTATAAGAGGAGCCTGCAGCCACTACTCGAGGCATCAGAGTCGGGAGGAGGAGGACGAAGCTGCCTGTGAGAAGTGGAGGGAGAGTTTTTGTATTCTTTATTTGGTGTGCTTGTGTGGGACTGTGTTGTGCCTGTGGGAAACGAGGAAGGTGTTTTCCATGTGGTGAAGAAAATAAATCTTTTTGTTTCCTTTTTACACGTGCCTCCATTGTCAGTCTGTGTTGGGTCGGGCGCCTATATAGCACCTTTTCACAATCCCTAAATGTTATGATTTGGGGTACAGTAAAGAAAACTACTCGTGGTGAAAGACTGCCAAGAAAATGGAAACTCTTCGAAGCGAAGAAACAAAGAATAGTCTGTAAACAGGCAGGGGTCAAAAAACAACAGAAGTATCTGAAAAAAAAGGCAAAAAGCTATCCAAAAATCAGAGGTCAAAAATATGGAGTCACTAATGTAGAAGACTTTTCCTAATTCCAAATATAACGATGAAATATTGAAAAAAACGTTGAAACAGCACACTGCCAACTTTAAATAAGGAGAATGGGAGATGTTAACAGGGGCATACTTAACTGGGGAAGGTTAGAAGTGGACTTTTGGAGTGGAAGCACAGGAGCATCTCACACTCTGATTGAATGGATGGAGAATTTTACAGCAGCAGAGAACACCTGATAACTTATCTAAAGTAAAAAAGTAATTGAAATTGTCTCTCAAACAAAAATTACAGTTTGAACAAAAGAAAACATCTCACTAGGAGAAGAAACCAATAGTCCAAAGTCAATCATAAGTCAGTTTCAGCCCCAGAGTGATGTTCGAGGGTCTTTGGACCTGGTGAAAACTGTGGCGGCATTTGCTGCAGCCGAAGCCCACAAACAGCGATTTGGAAAGTCACGGTAATGCCTTTAGAGCTGCTTTTTTTTTTCTTTAATTTCTGTTATATGTCATATCAGTTCTGTTTGGGTAGCATGCACTGGTACAGTGTGTTGCCGCACCCACCACATGAGGAAACAGCTCGGGATTCTGGTTGGCCTCCGGAAATGACCCTCTATCTGCCGCAATCAGATGTTACATGGGCGACCCCTTGGCCTGGTCCAGCCGCTCAGGTCCTCAACAATAAGAATTGTGTAAGCCGGATCATCCACAGGGAATTGCGCTACATGGCCGTAGTGTTGTAACTAACGCTCCTTCACAATGCAGATAATGTGCCTCATTCAGGACTCCATGAGCAACTGCTCAATTGACACAAAGTCAAACCAGCAGTACCCAAGAATTCTCCAAAGAGACACAGTACTGAAGGAGTCCAGTCTTCATCTCAGGTTACTGGATAGCGTCCATGTCTCGCCACCATATAGCAAGACAGGAAGCACCAGGACTCTAAAGACTTGGATTTTCATCCTTGTGCTATTAAATTCTCCCTGTTGAACTAATGAACTTAGACTTTGCACTAAAATACTGGTAATAGATTTTACCATGATGGGACTTGGGAGAGGGTGATTTGGAGGGACCCCTAGTGGGTTTGCTTGGAGCCTAAAATCGCCTCTGTGAAAACGCTAGTGTATACAGTACAGAAATCAGTTTTCATTTAAAAATGCTGTTTTTTAACAGATGTGTAGTAGTGTGGGCATAACCTAAAGCTGCGAAGTGGAGTGGAGTTCTTATTTACCTCTCCTGCACTGTCAACAGGCCATAATGTGGCTAAAATATTAATGGACTTTATATTGTCATGATCTATGCATGTAAATCATAGAAACTGTTTTTTTTACTGTGTGCCTAATGCAATTTGTGCATTTATAAACTGTATATACATTTTGCAAAGTTAATTCAATATTGTTAAGGTATCCTCAGCCAATAATCAATGACGAGCACAATTTCCCCTTGGGATTAATAAAGTATCTATCTATCTATCTATCTATCTATCTATCTATCTATCTATCTATCTATCTATCTATGAAAAAATACAGTGAATTGATTAGGCTTGAATTTGACAAGACCATAAGGAAAGCACCTCCCAAAGCCCTGAGTCCACTTTACAGTGACCAGCTGCCTATTGGAGGATCTATCTGTTATTTACTGCTTCAAGGCAGCGGTATACGTTGATTTGGAGCCGGCAGTTTGCACCACTCACAATTGGGTATTGAGACCCTTCTTGGCTTATACCATAGAAAACAAACTTTATAGAAGGCCAGGGGCCTCATGTATAACGCTGTGCGTAGAACTCGCACTATAACATGGCGTAAGCACAAAAGGCGAAATGTGCTTACGCACAGAAAAATCCAGATGCAGGAATCTGTGCGTACTCCAACTTCCACGTTCTTCCTCTACATAAATTCCGGTCAGAGTGAAAACTAACGCTTGTGCACGCGCTTTATGTAACGCCCCAAATCCTCCCAGAATTACGCCTCTTTGAATATGCAAATCAATACAAATCTCCCTTAAGCTCAGCCTTCTGTGAAAAGACAATGGAAAAAGCATGGGGGAAAATATAAGAATTTCAGCGAATACCAAGTGGAGGCAAAGGAAATCATACTATTTGTTTAATTAAACCGTGGTATAATCAACAAAAGGAAGTTGATCGAGTGATATAAAGTGTTGGAGAAACTTGAAAGCTCACGTTCACAAAGTCGCACAGTGCCAGAAATAAAAAAGAAGTCACATATCAAAGTCGCCGTGAAAAGTCGAGTTGTAGCCCACTGTCTGAGTGTCATATGAAAGCTTATTAGGGTACAGAGAAAAAAAAAAGGCACACCGTGGGGAAAAAGCACGAAATGTCTACTTCAATCTCGAAATTTCCACTTTAATCATGTAGTTTATTTTGTCATTAATATAGAACATCATAAACTTCATCTTAAAATCATTTAATTAACCAGTTTCTCAAATCACATCGTAATTAAAGTAGCACGTTAAATGCTTTGTTTTGTATGTGATCTTCTATGTGCTCTATGTGTGTGAATCACTACTTGCTCTCTTCCTAAAACTGGACACAGAATCCATTACATTCATGATATTACAGCTTTCTGAATAACTAAAATACTGAGATGTATACGTGATATTTTCATGATGATAGTTAAAGCATGTTATTAAACATGGGTTTCACGGTGCAGTGATTATGTGTGACCTTCGATGAAATTATTTATTGCAGCAGTACTCATGGGTGGCTCTATGTCCAATAGAGAAAGTCCAATGTCAATATGTTATCTTATGCACGGTGGATCGCCATACAATCAGTTCTGTAATAGACATTAAGCCATCTGTAAGCTTAGAGCGCCGATTCGTCAAAACGTTTAAGGAACATTGAAATATCTTCATAGTACATGTTTAATTATTCTATCCTTCACGCCAGTCCCAGTGAAGAATATAGATTATTTAAATGAAGTTAAAGCTTTATCTGTATAATATAATAAACATATTTTGCTGCATTTCATATTAAAAATGATATCGTTATCATATGTAAATACGCGCTTTATAAAGTGCCGCAGGTTGCGTAATAATTCAACTGTAGTGCAAGTTTACAGTGAGGTAATTGTACTTATAAGTACAAACAGTTCTACAAGGAACAATTGATCGAGTGCGTTTAAATTTCTTGGGATAAAACTGTTTCTGAACTGCGAGGTCCGTACAGGAAAGGCTTTGAAACGTTTTACTGTGGCTGAGACAGCATGTTCTTGAAGCTGTTTACCGATAATTCTCTTTCCGATCAGCTGCTGCTGTGATTCACACTCAGATACAGTGATATAAATACTCCGAGTGGTGCAGTGAGAGTAAAATGGAAAAAGATGATCCGCTGTGGCAACTCCTAACGGGATGAGCTGAAAGAAGAAGAAGGTGCAGTGAGAGTAACAACGCTAAAGCAGTTATGGTATTTGGAATACTATGGCTATTCCCTGGACCATTATATTGTTACAAGTTAATTACAATCAGATGCATTACACTAATAAACAATATGCGGTTAGTTTCAGTGTATTTATAAAGCCGCATCAGGAAAATAAGGAGTAACCACACAGGAACAGTAGCACTGCTTTGACGCTGGGTGCTGCCAGTCTGCAAAACTGAGCGGAGAACTTGCGTACGACAAGGTATGAGGTACTGTGGAAAAGTGCATGGCTTTACGCCAAGTTTAGGTTTAATACATCGCAATATGAACGTGGAAAAGTTCTTACGCAATATTTCTGTGCGTACACACCATTTATACATGAGGCCCCAGGTCTGCAAAATACACAGAAGAAGATCATTTTTAAATTGAATTGGGGAAAACATTCGTAAGCAGGAAGTTAAGCCATTCCACCTATAACAGAGGGAATGGTATTTTTTATGTAGGTCTGGAGTGGTTGTATGACTGTATTTTCTTTATTTATGCTACTCCTTATTTTATGACTGCATTATGTAATATGTATGATATACACCTGTTTAGAGGAAAATGAGCACTTTTCAGCATGATCTTTGAAGCCCGTTCTGTGAACAGTGCCACACCGAGTTCAGAAGAGGCTCTTCAAAAGTCCTCAAAGGTCATCAGGGGTCATTGCTTAAGTTTGGCTTGCATAGAAGGAAATACTTGGGAATTACTAGACTATAAAAAGGTACACAGGCGATTACGTGACCCATAGACAGACATGAATACTGGATTCTTTTAATATAATCTTCTGCCTAAGAATATAGTGGAGCGTGAAGTTTATTGGCAGTGACAACCAAGGTTTGGGAGAAAGAGAAAAGAAGTGAATGGGATTTATTTCATGCATAGTTTAAGATGGGCAAGTACCCATATGATTACCCAAAGTCTAAACTTGAGTAACAAGGTATCTTTTCTAAGATGGATGGAATCCTTTTCAGGAACAAAAGACTAGATGAAGGTAAATTTCTGTTTCAAAGGATCTTCACTCTTTGCAGCTGCTAGCACATGGCAGGCAGGGCTAAAATCAAAACAATTATAGGTTTCCTTTTCAACCACAAATCCTCCCCAGAATACTTAACTTTATAAACACTACTTTCTAGCAAATTATGACTTAACAGGGTAATGAGCATTGCAAGTCTGAATGCATATATATATATATATATATATATGCATATTCCAATATAACGAACATTTACTCCTCTGATTTAACCTTTGAGTGATAACATAATTTTACACTTGTGTAGTTCCATCACTAAGAAGCTCATCTCTTGTTTTTATATTTCATTTATTTTATTCAGTAGTGTTTTTCTCTGTGAACATTATTTCCGACTCTGATTTGTTTAAATAACAACATATTTTGAACACATTGTATCTGCCTTTTTAATCTGAGTTAGGACAAAACAAATGATGTTATCAGTAGGAACAGGGCCGGTGCGTGAGGTGAGGCAGGGAGACATTCACCTCAGGCAGCTGTTTGGTAAGGGCGGCATTTACAATACTTTATCGTCAGGAAATAATACAAAAAAGTAGAGTTAAGCATGAACCTTAAGAATTACATATACATCCAGCCTTTAAAAACAGTGAGAAATACTGTGTTTTCAGTGTAAAAAATTCAAATTTTGCATTACACAGTTTGTAACGCCTCGCTGGAAGCTTTTGAGGGTCAAAATGGTGCATGGACATTTCAAAGTTACATGTCAGTGCACGACCTGAAAGTTAATTTCACTATTGTGTGTGTGTGTGTGTTTGTGTTCGCATTACGATGGACTGCTATCCTGTCCAGGTGTTGTTCCTCCCTTGTGGCAGATGATTTCTGGGTTAGGCACCAGTTACCCCACAACCCTGTCCTGGATAAGCGGGTTATAAAAAAGGACTGACGGATGATCTGATTGATTTTCATATACCATATTTTGTACGGTATAAACCAATTTGTCATTTTTTAAAACTTACTTTTTGTAATGTTATTAAGGTGGCAGTCATATTGGCAGACAGGTTGGACTGATCTCAGAACACAGAGCAGGGCAGAGCAGGCTCTTTCTCCTTAGGAGACTACATTCCATAATGAGAGAAGTAACATCCATCACATCTTCTATAACTCTACTCTGTGGTGTGCTGGAATGGTAACATCACTTCAAGAGAGGCCCACCAAATTAAAAAGCTAATTAAAAGGGCAGGCTCAGTTATAGGATGCACTCTGGACCTCCTGGAACTTATGGCAAAGGAGAGAGTTAAACCAAAACTGAGCACCATTATGAACTTTCAGGAAACAAATCAGTCAGCAGAAGTGTCTGAAGCAAAGCTATGGGAGCTCCTCTATACAAACAGCAATATGTCTGTAGATAGATAGATAGATAGATAGATAGATAGATAGATAGATAGATAGATAGATAGATAGATAGATAGATAGATAGATAGATAGATAGATAGATAGATAGATAGATAGATAGATAGATACTTTATTAATCCCAAGGGGAAATTCACATAATCCAGCAAAAGTATACTGATACAAAAAACAATATTAAAATTAAATTAAATTAAAGAATAATAAAAATGCATGTAAAAAAGACTAATAATAATAATAATAATAATAATCCCGCTAATAATAATGTTAGCATTTACTCCCCTTTGTGGAATTGAAGAGTCGCATAGTGTGGGGGAGGAACGATCTCCTCAGTCTGTCAGTGTAGCAAGACAGTGACAGCAGTCTGTCACTAAAGCTACTCCTCTGCCTGGAGATGACACTGTTCAGTGATGAAGTGGATTCTTCATGATTGACAGGAGTTTGCTTAGTGCCCGTTGCTCTGCTACAGATGTTAAACTGTCCAGCTTTATTCCTACAATAGAGCCTGCCTTCTTAACAAGTTTGTCCAGGCATGAGATGTCCTTCTTCTTTATGCTGCCTCCCTAGCACACCAGCACACTAGCACACTGGTAGAACATCTGCAGCATCTTATTGCAGATGTTGAAGGACGCCAACCTTCTAAGAAAGTATAGTCGGCTCTGACCTTTCTAACACAGACCATCAGTATTGGCAGTCCAATCCAATTTGTCATCCAGCTGCACTCCCAGGTATTTATAGGTCTGTACCCTCTGCACACAGTCATCTCTGATGATCACGGGGTCCATGAGGGGCCTGGGCCTCCTAAAATCCACCACCAGTTCCTTGGTCTTGCTGGTGTTCGGGTGTAAGTGGTTTGAATCACACCATTTAACAAAGTCTTTGATTAGCTTCCTGTATTCCTCCTCTTGCCCACTCCTGATGCAGCCCACGATAGCAGTGTCATCAGCGAACTTTTGCACGTGGCAGGACTCCGAATCCAACTGAAAGTCTGATGTATATAGGCTGAACAGGACCGGAGAAAGTACAGTCCCCTGTGGCGCTCCTGTGTTGCTGACCACAATGTCAGACCTGCAGTTCCCAAGATGCACATACTGAGGTGTCTGTAAGATAGTCAACGATCCATGCCACCAGGTGTGAGTCTACTCCCATCTCAGTCAGCTTGTCCCTAAGGAGCAGAGGTTGGATGGTGTTGAAGGCGCTAGAGAAGTCCAAAAACATAATTCTTACAGCACCACTGCCTCTGTCCAAGTGGAAGAGAGATCGGTGTAGCATATAGATGATGGCATCCTCCACTCACACCTTCTCCTGGTATGCGAACTGCAGAGGGTCAAGGGCGTGGCGGACCTGTGGCCTCAGGTGGTGAAGCAGCAGCCGCTCCATGGTCTTCATCACATGTGACGTCAGGGCAACAGGCCGGAAGTCATTCAGCTCACTAGGACATGATACCTTTGGGACTGAGTTGATACAAGATGTTTTCCAAAGCCTCGGGACTCCCTTGTTCCAGACTCAGGTTGAAAATGCACTGTAGAGGACTCCCCAGTTCCAATGCAAAGGTCTCCAGCAGTCGTGACGATACACCATCTGGACCCGCTGCTTTGCTGGTACGGAGTCTCCTCAGCTCTCTGCTCACCTGTGCTGCTGCAATTGTGGGTGGGGATGTCTCTGCTATGCTGGTATCAGCAGAAGGATGGTTGGAGGATGAAGTACTCAGAAGTGAGAGTGGGTTAGGGTGGTCAAACCTGTTAAAGAAGTTGTTTATTTGGTTTACTCTCTCCACTTCTCTCTTGATGGTGGCACCCCATTTCAAGCTGCAGCCAGTGATGATCTTCATCCCATCCCACACTTCCTTCATGCTGTTATTCTGCAATTTCTGCTCCAGCTTTCTCCTGTACTGCTCCTTCGCTGCCCTGAGCTGGACTCGGAGTTCCTTCTGCACGCGCTTGAGCCTCACTATAATGCCTCACTAAGACTGTGGCTGCCAGTTTTGAAGTTTTCTTTCTTTTTTAATGTTCTTCTTTCTTCAGACTATAGTGTGTGTATGCATTTATTTATTTACTTACTTATCTACCTATATATGCCCAGGAGGACGTGAGGAGGGCTTGTGCCTCCTCCAGACCGCGAGGGGCGTCCGTCCTGGTTCTATTGGGAGCCACGGGTCGAGGGCATGGAAGCCCTACCCTGTAGGGGCCCGTGGTTACCGCCAGGCGGCGCCCCGATGCCGGTTCATCCCGTGTGGCCCTCGGCCGGGGTGGAGCCCGGCCGGGCGCCTTAGAGGACCGGAGGAGGGCGTGTGCCTCCTCCAGACCGAGTGGGGGCGTCTGTCCTGGTTAGACAGGGGGCCTCGGGTACAGGGCTTGGAAGCCCAGCCCTGTAGGGACCCGTGGCCACCGCCAGGCGGCGCCCCAGTGCCTGTTTATTCCGGGAGCCCGGCACTTCCGCCACACCAGGAAGTGCCGGGGGGAAGACGACCGGGGAGACACGGACGGCTTCCGGGTGCGCAGCCGGCACTTCCGCCACACAGGGGTGTGGCCACCGTTAAGTGCCAGGAAGCAGCTGGAGCCCATCCGGCTCCCCATAAAAGGGGCCGCCTCCCTCCAGTCAGGGGTGGAAGTCGGGAGGCAGAAGGACTGAGCTGGAGAGAGAGGACGGGAGGCGGCCAGGACAAAGGCAAAGAGACTGTGGGCCCTGGACTTTGGGGGAATCAGTGCAAGAGGCACTGGGGGTGCACGTGAGCACAACCTTTGTAAATAGTGTAAATAAAGTGTGTTGGGTGAAAACATGTCGTCCGTCTGTCTGTGCTGGGACCAGCGTTCACAGCATTTATTTATTTAAAGAGCATCTCTAATCAGCCCAGTTTCCCCCTGGGGACAAATGAAGTTCATTCTATCTGTCTATCTATCTATGTAGAATGTCTGTTAAATGTCTCGTAAGTTTGCACCATACATGTTTAGTTAGAAGGCACCTTTAGCTTGCAGGGCAGTTTAAAACTGGCCAGTTAATTAGAGAAAGGTGCAAGATGTGTAAAACAGCTCATTTCATATTCAGATTTGCAATCATAAAGCTTAATACAAATAGTATTGTGGTGTTTGTCAAACAAAAGCAGTAAAGTTTATATCAGGGGCACATTGTATTATTTTAAATCATACAATATATTATATTATATTCAAATCATACAATTCAAAATAATAATGTTTCAAGACTAACAATATAGGACGTTACATTTAAGTCATGACTGACTACTTAGCTAAAAGCTAAGAGTCACTACAAATAGATGCTGTTGCTATTAACAATATGATGGCACCTCCGCAAAAACAAAGCACAATATGGAACTTCTCATTAAACTAAATAGAGACACGATCATTTTTACAAACGTATTGATAAACATTTTTCTTGTACAAAAAATAAACTAAAATTATAACTTATGAGTTTGATTGTACAATTAAGTTCTATCAACATCGAGTGAGAACATTTAATGTTTTAAATCTCATACAAGTTCATGTAAGTCCACAGCAGCTCAAATTTGTTTATTGGCTCTTTCAAGTCATACTGACTAAATGGGCTCTTCACATTTTGAAAGAACAAGTAACTGATGTTTGTAAGCAGATTGAAGTTACTGTTTTATTGTGTATAAAACATCAGTCTATCCATTCATTCATTTCATAAAGTCGGTTATCCTGAGCAGGGTCTCAAGATACATCACGTACAAGACAAGATTAATACTTGGGCAGGGCTCTAATCCATCATAGAGTGGTGGAAAATATGTCTTTCCTTTTCTGTTTGTCAAGATCCTTGTCTGATCCCAGTGCATAAACATAACAGCACTGTAGGGCTGTGTTTAGTGCTGTTATAGTCCAGCTGGTTACAAATTCTGGCACAGCTACCACCTACATAGAATATGAACACCTTTTTCTTCATAGTGTGAGGTATTTGGATATGCGGGTTTCCTCCCATATTCCAGAAATATTTAGGTTAATTAGTGATTAACTTAGTGATTAAATTAGTGATTGTCCCAGTGTGAGTTACGTGAGTGTGTCCTGAGATGAACTAGAACACTAGATCCAGGGGTGATTACTGCTTCAGATTGGGTGCCATTGGGATAGTAAGAAATACATTAGAAGAAATAATAATAAGATGATTTTTTCTATACTAATAAAAGGCAAAGCCTCCACTGACTGACTGACTGACTAACTGACTCACTCACTCACTCACTCACTCACTTATCACTAATTCTCCAGCTTCCCGTGTAGGTAGAAGGTTGAAATTTGGCGGGCTCATTCCTTACAGATTACTTACAAAAGTTAGGCAGGTTTAATTTCGAAATTCTACGCGTAATGGTCATAACTGGAACCTACTTATGTACATATATACCGGCCATATCCTGCAGCTCGGTCGCCGTGTGAGGCGGAGTTGAGTCCCTCATCGTCACGCCTCCCACATAATTGAGTGCCTGCCCATTTAAGGCCAACATTGCAACATCGCACGAGATAGCACAAGCACAGCTGAGAACCTTCGATGCATGTACTCCAAGTGGCTCACGTGAACTGACTGTGAACGTAGTACGCAGACAAAAAGCAACAGCTCCAAAGAGTGCTGAACAAAAAACGCATTACACAATTGAGAAGGCAGCAAAAGAATATGAAGCGAGTGACGCATACAAGCATATTCATAAGTGCAGCTACTGCGGAAACAAAGCACACGGTGGAAAAAGTCAATGTCCAGCTAAACGAAGACAGTGTAAAAAAAACCCGTGTATGCAATGTGTGATGTCTCAAATAAAGAGGAAGACGAGCTGTTTATTGATGCAGTAAGAAAGGAACCGATGAATAAAAACCTGTTATCTTCACAACAGTTGACAAACACGGAATGTAACTTGAACACAACACATCCTACAAATACGAACCTGATTGAAAGAAATAATGATAATCAAATCATTGATGACAGCAACACTCAGTAACACTCACAAAACAATTACTGTATATTGACAATCATGTTACGTTATTTTTAAAATGTTTCCTTTTCTTTTTCATAACTTCTTTAACACACTACTTCTCCGCTGCGAAGCACGGGTATTTTGCAGTTAAATAATAAAAAGAAAAAAATTAGAAAAGTACCTATATGAAAATAACATGCTGAATAACAGTCAGCATTAGCTTATGAGAGGAAGATCATGCCAAACCAATGTTTTAGGTTACTGTAGTAGTTGACAAAAGCAAAGCATACATCATAATTTATTTAGGCCTAGACTTTCAAAAAAGCCCTTCCACACCTAATTCTAAAACAAAAACTTTTGGCATCACAGATAACCTACAGGAGAGTATAGATAGGAGAAGAATGCTCCACATTGAGTGAAGTCATAAGTGGAGTCCCTGGTCCTGGGGCTGATCTGATTTATATTACTGTAATGCCATTGATTACAGTTTGTAAACTTGTGAAATTTGCAGATGATACTAAAATTGGAAGAATGAGACACACTGAGGAGGCAGTGAAAAGAATTCAAAAAGACTTGGACAGCTTTAGAGCTGCATAAACACTTGGAAAATGCAATTTAATGTGGAAAAGTGCAAAGTGCTACACCGGAGGGAAAGGAATGTCAAGTATAAATGCAAGGTAGGACACGCCGTCTTACAGAAAACAACCTCTTAAAAGGATTTAGGTGATTAGGTTGAAAACAGCGTTCTCATCATCTAAGAAATGCGCAGAAGAACTTAAAAAAGGAAATGTTAGATTATAGTGTAAAAACTGTTAAACATCGAGTGAGACCTTATCTTGAGTAGTGTGTTCAGCTCTGGTCACTACACTACAAAACAGGTATGGAAACTAAGCAGAGGTAAGCAACTAAGTGCATCCCAAGATTTAAGGACATGTCCTACTTCAACAGACTCAGAGAATCAAACCTGTTTAGTCTCAAGCAGAAGCGATTGTGTGGAGACCTAATTCAGGTCTTTAAAACGCTCAAAGCCATTGATAAAGTTGATTCAGCAGAATTCTTTTGACTTTAATGGTGAATCACATACTGGAAATTAGGGGCAAGTGCATCTAAATCTGAAGCTAGGAAGTACTTCTTTACGCAAAGAGTAGTAGGAATCTGAAACAAACTACTGAGACATGTAATTGAAGGAGAAACTTTGCCAACCTTTAAGAAGTATTTGGATGACATAACGAGACAGCTTAGCTATTAGCTAAACAAAGGAACGTAATAGACTGAATAATCTTCTCTCATTTGTCAGATTTGTCCCATTCTTAAGAGTTCCGCAACCCTGTGATCTTAAATTGGATTAAACAGGTGTATGAAAATGAATGGATGAGTTAGCCACTGAATGTATAGGTAGATATATAACAAATATGGTGCCTTTTATTAGAAGCAATATGATAAAGTAAGTCAAATATACCACAAATCTCCTGAGGACACTTCTTTTAACTGGGGTAGAGCAGTAGGTAAAGATCTGTTTGGAATAACCTGCACCATTACAGACTTGTGTGTTTAGAAACGCTTTTGCTGTCTTACTTCTCACTGTTTTAAAGAACCACAGAATATGTAATATAGCATGATTTATGATTGTGGGATTGGATGATTATCTACGCGAATGAATTTTAAACACACAACTAAGTTTAAATATCCGACATTTGCAACTCTCTGAGATCTTTCCTTGAGCTGAGTGCTACTGAACACATTTAGCAGGAATCTAACTGCCAGATGTTTCCATGGAATGCTTCTCTAAAGAAATTGTCGAGATTTCTAGTACAAGTTGATCTAACGGGTATGAACTGCTCTGTGTTTATTTTTCCTCCCTGCTTTTCTCCGCGTCTCTGGCATGAGGTGAAATACCGGTTCTGTCTCTCTCAGTTTAATAGTGGATGAAAGGCCAGAATGATGTCATTCACAAGAAAGCTGGGCAACAGTTAGAAACAGAATGTGCTTCAAGTCTGAAATTAAAATAAGAAAGTATTTTCACAGTCTTTCATGAAAAATGACAGCAGGCATCAAGATTTATTTAGGTAACTGAATAGGAATATAGGAACAGCCGCATGGTGCCACATTGGTGCCACATTAATTATTGCATGGTGACACATTGCTGCCTGACTACATCTGAACTCTGGTTTGATTCTCAGCCTGTTCATCTTTCTATGTGAAGTTTTTATGTTCTCCTTATTTCTGTGGTGCCTTTCAAGTGACATTATTTCATTTTGAACAACCCAAAGACACACAGTCAGATTGATTAGCATTGGCTTGCAGCCTTGGACACATTACTATTGAGTTAGGCTATGGTCTGCTCAAATAACAGGAGCAGGTTTTAAATATGAAAGAATCAGAATCACTTAAAGATAAAATCAACACATATTTGGTCAGCCCTGCTGAATGATGGGCCTATCATCCTGGGTTTAATCCCACATCTGGTTATTGTACAGGTGGAGTGTGTATGGTACCCCATTGTTTTTCTCAAAGTTATTCTCCCACATCCCAGTGACGAGTAGGTTATTTAAACCAGTGCCTCTAAATTGGCTCCTGAGTGTTTGTGAATGTGTGTGTGTGTTAGTTAGAGTGGCATTCATACCCTGTCCAGAGTTGTTTCCGACCTAATTCTGCATTGGATTAAAAGATAAGACTGGGATGTTTCAAGTCAAAGTTATTTGCTCACAATCATAATATATTTTAATTTGCCACCTAAAATTATGTTCTAAAGTGAAGCATTTTTTATACATTTTAATAAATACCTAGTCTGTTTTTGCATTATAGGAGGTGATGGGGCTGGTGTCCAAATATAAAAATAAAAGCCTTACAATTTACCGAATATGGCCACTATGAAGTCACAGCTGTTTCTGAGGCATGCTTTTGTTATTTGTTAGCCAGGATTCTCTTTTTTTCATTCTTGGTTCTTTTGTTTTTTGATGATTATGTACTGTACATTATTTTTTATTTTGTCTACAATACATAAGCTGCCGTTGTTAAGTTTCGTTGGTTTTGTGGGTGGTCTCTGCCCTACAAATCTGGAGGTATTTCACAGTTCCTGGGGGTTCATTTTAAATGTGCTAGGCAGTTGGTGAGTTTTCTTGTGTTCTGTAATGCTTTCTGATTTTGTGTGGATTCCTGGCCATTTTGCTCTGTTTTTGACTTCACCTATGGATTGTGTATTGTGATTTGTTCTCTTTGGGTTACCCTTCCTAACAACACCTTCATTCCTTGTGTGCTCTACAAAACTTCATGTACTTACAGAGCATTTTTATGATAATAAATCTTTCACAGTGATCCCTCGCTACAGTATATCGCACTTCGACTTTTGCGGCTTCACTCCATCACGGATTTTATATGTAAGAATATATAAATATATATCACGTATTTTTCGCTGGTTTGTGGATTTCTGCGGACAATGGATCTTTTTATTTATGGTATATACTTCCTCAGTTGGTTTGCCCAGTTGATTTCATACAAGGGACACTATTGGCGGATGGCTGAGAAGCTACCCAATCAGAGCGCGTATTACGTATTAAATAAAACTGCTCAATGATATACGATATGCTTCCCATGCGGTGCTTTGCATACTTAAAACCCCGAACAGCACCTGTTGATATTTGATTGTTTGCTTTTCTCTCTCTGTCTCTGTTTCTCTGACATTCTCTCCTCCTGACGCACACTCCTATGAAAAGGAAGATATGTTTGCATTCTTTTAATTGTGAGATGGAACTGTTATCTCTGTCTTGTCATGGAGCACAGTTTAAACTTTTGAAAAAGAGACAAATGTTTGTTTGCAGTGTTTTAAAGTCCCTGTCTCTACAACCTCCTGTGTTTCTGTGCAAATCTGTGACCCAAGTGTGACAATATAAAAATACTGGTCCTGCTGATGGGTTATGGACCTTCTATGGCCCTCTTCAGCTCTCCTAGAGTAACTGCTTGTCTCCTAGAATCTCCTCCATGCCCTTGAGACTGTGCAGGGAGACACAGCAAACCTTCTGGCAATGACACGTATTGATGTGCCATCCTGGAGAAGTTGGACTACCTGTGCAACCTCTGTAGGGTCCAGGTATCACCTCATGCTACCAGTAGTGACACTGACTGTAGCCAAATGCAAAACTAGTAAAGAAACAGTCAGAAAAGATGAGTAGGGAAAAATGTCAGTGGCCTCCACCTGTTAAACCATTCCTGTTTTGGGGGTCATCTCATTGTTGCCCCTCTAGTGCATCTGTTGTTAATTTCATTAACACCACAGCAGCTGAAACTGATTAACAACCCCCTCTGCTACTTAACTGACCAGATTAATATCCCATAAGTTTCATTGACTTTATGCTATACTCTGATTAAAAAGTGTTCCTTTAATTCTTTTGAGCAGTATATATATATAATCTATACTAATAAAAGGCAAAGCCCTCACTGACTCATTCACTCACTCACTCACTCACTCACTGACTCATCACTAATTCTCCAACTTCCCGTGTGGGTAGAAGGCTGAAATTTGGCAGGCTCATTCCTTACAGCTTACTTACAAAATTTGGGCAGGTTTCATTTTGAAATTCTACGCGTAATGGTCATAACTGGAAGCTATTATTCTCCATATGCTGTAATAGAGTTGAGCTCGATGGCCGTGAGATTCATGTGACATCATCACGCCTCCCACGTAATCACGTGAACTGACTGTCAACGCAGTACGTAGAAAACAAGGAAGAGCTCCAAAAAGCGCTGAAGAAAACATGCATTATACAATTGAGAAGGCAGCCAAACAATAAGAAGCGAGCGACTGACACATACAACCATATTCATGAGTTCAGCTACTTCGGAAACAAAGCACGGTGTAAACCTAAAGTTTAAATTAAGTTCATAGACAGGCTGCCGCTGGCGTTTGTCATGCCCACGGCAAATGCGGGATACAAGTTTAATGAGAGGACGCAGGATATAAACGAGAGTTTTGATCACTTTGTAACTAAGTTAAAATTGCTGGTAAAGGGATGTGCTTATGCAAATTCCGAAAGACTGTGTTTGTGGGAGATTAACAGTTAAGGTGGGTGGGGGAGTCACGTCATCATCTCCCCCGCCCCATTCACCTCATTTCGCTCTGAGCTGAGTTCCGCAGCTAACGCAGTTTTGCGGAAGCAACTTTGTGACGCTGCCACCAAATACTCACAGAAAAATCCACAAGTTAATACACACGCTGTCTCTAGAGTTTCTCCACACTCTGAATCCTCCAGGCACTACTTACAAAAGGTTACACTGACAATCGTGTTACGTTATTTTAAAAATGTTTCCTTTTCTTAGCACAAGCACAGCTGAGAAGCTTCGATGCATGTGCTCCATAACGCGTTAAAAAATAACGCATTTAATCGCACTTTGCATTCCAAGCAAAGGGGAACTTCTGTCAATGCATGATTTCCTGGTACACTGATTACATTAATTCACACATCAGAGCTACAAAAATTTAACAGTCGGAAGAAAGCACGTTGCTACGACTGATTGGAGGAAAATTTCATTTCAAAAGACTACCCGACGGAAGCCTTGATAAAAGCGTGGTTTTGTGCACATGTATATATATACGTATATATACGTGGATGTATATGTATATATACTGTATATATGTATGTATATGTATATAATATTTATGTGTGTGTGTATATATATGTATATATATATATATATATATATATGACAACAACACTCATGGCAATGACAATGTCAATCATGTTACGTTATTATTAAAATGTTTCCTTTTCTTTTTCATTACATCTTTAACACATATATATATATATATTGTGGTATCCGGCCAGGACGCCCAGGAGGACCGGAGGAAGGCTTGTGTTTGGAAGCCCAGCCCTGTAGGGACCAGTGGCCACCGCCAGGCGGCGCCCCGGTGCCTGAATATCCCTGGAGCTCAGCACTTCCGCCACACCAGGAAGTGCTGGGGGGAAGATGACAGGGGACATCCAGATGGCTTCCGGGTGCACAGCCGGCACTTCTGCCACACTGGGGCGTGGCTGCGGAGGAGTGCCGGGAAGCAGCTGGAGCCCATCCGGGTTCCTATTTAAGGGGCCGCATCCCTTCAGTCGATGGTGGAAGAGGACGGAGCTAGGGAAAGGATGGGAGGCGGCCAAGAGAGAGGCACAAAGACTGTGAGGCCTGGACATTTGGGGGAACGGTGCTGGAGGCACTGGGAAGTGCACTAAGATCATTATTGTAAATAATTGTAAAATAAACGTGTGTTGGGTGAACATAACATGTCCTTCTGTGTGTGTCCGGGTTCAAGTCCACAATAAATATATATATACACAATATATATGTATATATATATATATATATATATATATATATATATATATATTTATATATATATATATATATATATATATATATATATATATATATATATATATATATGACCTCCAAAGAGCATTGAGACTTTTGATATCGTGAACGTGTCTGCAAAAGGTGGCGTCTCCTGCCCTGCAAAACTCGAGCTGCCAGCGCACGCGCATAGCTGTGCTGGCCTTTGAGACGCTGACTGTGCTTCTGCCTTAAATCAAAGTGAGCACTTTTAATTTTTTTCCTCCTCCCCGTGAGCTATAGCCCAGACAAGTGCAAACACGGGATCCCTTTATTACAACGCGGCAAACTAATATTAAGGCGCTTCGCACTTTCTTTTGCACGTATATGATTATGAGGTCGTCAGCTCGGATTATGAAGACACGCACAGGAGTGGAGGGCCAACAGTGCCATCACAGCTGATTAATGGCAGGGACACCTCACCAGTCTACACAAGACCCACCGCGACTGTCCCCAAAAGGCGCTCATATCGTCTGCGAAGACATCTCTCTACACTATATAAAAGAAAAAGGCAACTTTCCTTTCTTTTTCACCTTTTCTCCTTTTATCCCAAACCAAAGCCTTTCTCTCTTAACACTGCAGAGGACACAAAGCTAATTTTCTTTAATTGCTGGTAATACCGGTAAGGCACATTACCAGAGGCAGAAATTTGGATGTTCACATAGAAAATGTAATTTCTATATCACAACCGTCGTGTAGCGCCTTTCAAAAGGGATCTACTACTGAGAGATCATCCATATACATTTTAGCTGCTGTTAGTACTACTTACCTGTTGTGTTATACCGTCTTTAAAATGTAGTTTACCCGAAACCACTCCAGTAATGCTCAATGTAGGTTTATTTCTTAAAACGTTAATGTTTTACTGTTTAGTAACTTATGGACTACATTTTATTATTTTTCCCTTGCACTCAGTGACCAAAGCTATACACACACATATAGACACATACATATATATATATACACATATATATACCTGTGTGTATGTATGTATGTATGTATGTATGTGTATGTATATATATATATATATATATATATATATATATATATATATATATATATATATATATATATATATATATTGTGGACTTGAACCCGGACACAGACAGACGAACATCTTTGTTTCACCCAACACACCCTTTATTTACAATGTTTTTTTTGTGCAGTCCCCAGTGCCTCTTGCACAGTTCCCCAAGGTCCAGGCCTCACAGTCTCTCAATGCCTTCCTCCTCCTGGCCGCCTCCAGTCCTCTCTCTAGCTCCGTCCTCTTCCACCCGACTTCCGCTCTCGACTGAAGGCAGACGGCCCCTTAAATAGGAACCCGGATGGGCTCCAGCTGCTTCCCGGCACTCCTCTGCCGACACGCCCCAGTGTGGCAGAAGTGCCGGCTGCGCACCCAGAAGCTGTCCGGATCTCCCCTGTCGTCTTCCCCCCAGCACTTCCTGGTGTGGCGGAAGTGCTGGGCTCCAGGGTTGTTCAGGCACCGGGGCGCCGCCTGGCGGTGGCCACGGGTCCCTACAGGGCTGGGCTTCCAAGCCCTTTACCCGTGGCCCCCAACATAACCAGGGCGGATGCCCTCGCGGTCTGGAGGAGGTACAAGCCCTCCTCCGGTCCTCCTGGGCGTCCCAGCCGGGCTTCAGCCCCAGCCGGATGCCACAATATACATATATATACACACACACACACCTATCTACATTATATATATACACAAACATACATACATACATACATACACACATATATATAATTTGTGTGTGTGTATGTATGTATGTATGTGTATATATGATGTAGATAGGTATGTATATATATATATATATATATGGGTATATGTAGATATGTATATATGTATATATATATATGAAGATATGTATGTGTATATATGTATATATGTATATATATATATATATATATATAGACTCAAACCGATTATAACAGCAGCAATCCAAGCTGTAAGAAAACACTAAAAAGGAGGCGTGTCAGACGTTGTGGTACATTTTCTGATGCAGCTAGACGAAAACAACTTTGTGACGCTGCGGCCAAATACACAGAACAATTACTTTGACAATCATGTTACGTTATTTTCAAAATGTTTGCTTTTCTTTTTCTTTACTTCTTTAACACACTACTTCTCCGCTGCAAAGCGCGGGTATTTTGCTAGTATTTACTATATATATATAGTAACAACCACAATCAGGCAGTGAGGAAAGAACACCCATACAGGTTTCAGAGGTTTGGACTTTTATTTATTGTTCCCCAGCTACACTCCCACTGTTACAGCTGTGGGAAACACCTCCACTTTTCACTCTCTGCTAATTTAGTTTAATTTTAACATTGTTCATCTTCTCTTTCAGTGTTATGGCCCCAAAGCACAGCGTTCTTTTTATATCTCGTTTCCACGAGTGCCACTCCATGTGCTTGACTTCCGCTCCTCTTCCTCATGCTGAGGTGGACTTCCTGCCAGCATAGTTCTGAGATGCTGTCCAATTCCATGAACGTCAGAGTCTGTGGCTGGTATATATGGTATATATATATATATATATATACTTCATTAAATAAGTTGAAGCAGTGCCACTGCAAAAACAATACTTCAGTAGTTTGAACAAAATATTATATAAAAATTAGTTCTCTGGAGGTTCCTGCTATGAATAAATCCGATTTTTATCTATAGAAATGAAAACATGCACACGTTAAAAGCATACACAAATGCTAAAGATACTCATAATTCTTTACAATCCAGTGAGTTTAATGTTTAGTTTAATTTTAGCCAACACATAAACACAACACATAAACTTTTATCTATAACTATAAAATAGTTCCAAAATAATTTCTAACAATTTTGGATTATTAGAACATTAGAACAATTGTGGCGAGGGCAGGCCATTCAGCCCAACAAGCTCACCAATCCTATTCACCTCTATTGTCCAAAATAATATCAAGCCAACATTTGAATCTTCCTAAAGCCCTACTCTCTAACACACTACCTGGTCATTTATTTCATGTGTCTATGGTTCTTTGAATGAAGAAAAACTTTCTAACATTTCTGCAGATTCTGCCCTTAACAAATCAAGTATGTTTTTTGACATGGAGATTTTAAAAGGATGTATTATACTTGCCACAGAGGCTACATTAGTTTATTTTTGCATTATTAAGAATTACTTATGAGACCCTTGAAATCACTGAAATTGTTTTTTTTTTTTTGGTCCAGTACCTCTTGACTCACCAGCATGGGAAAAATCCCACATATGATATTCTGTTTGACACATCCTGATGTCTAGTTATGCAAGATGTTTCTAGACCCAAAAACCCCTCAGTTTTAGACCATTTTTGGACCATATTTGGTGCAGGAAATCACATCCACATAATAAAGAGTAAACCAATAGGTGATGCGGGATGTCAAAGGTTGCTACTTCTCATGAAACATCAAAAAAATGGAGATTGGTAATAAAGGCCTGTGGAGTGTAATTATATGCTATTTTCAGGTTCTTGATAATGAATGTGATAATATTTATGATATTTGATTCTTTACTGGTGGTCCTAGCTCTAAGAGCCTCTTCCAGAATGTAAAAATGACAAATTTCAAACATAAGCATGTCGGTATCATTTTAAACTGGTTCAAAGTCAATGATTACAAATATGATTTTTAATCTTTTACTAGGGCTCTAGCTCTTTATGGAACTCTATCAGAGGGTGAGCAATGACTAATGTTTATTGCAATCAGTAATGTTCAGGCTTTAAACATTTCAACTGAAGCCCACATTTTAATATTTCAACTATCTGGCGCAACATTCTTATTGTGTACTTCTACCTCATGAAGTAAATCTTCACATTTCTTATGAACCCTCTAAATTAAGGTGGCTTACGCTAATTCAGACTTTTTTTAACATTGTTATTTTTATTTTACAGTGATGCCATTCTCTAGCCCTAATTCAACATAGAACATGAGGTTGCTAAGGTCATTAACTAGAAATAAGTGTATCATTGTTATTCGTATGACATTGTAAAACATATCCATTTTCAATTAGACACTGTCAAATTTTGTGGATAATTGAAATTCTGGTTTAGAACTCAGTATGTCTTTGCACCTCAATTAGTTTTCTCCCTTTGGTTTTGGTTGCTACTGGTTTCCCTGCAGTGCATTGTGGGTAATCGGTTCTATCTTACACCCTGGTCCTTCTCCTCTTTTCCCTGTGCACCTTGTGGTGTCTTAGCCGATGGAGATAGTTTAGTATTGCCAATTAGCCTAACACTCACATTTTTAGGATAAAGGAGGAAAGCCCACACATAAATGGGGAGAGCATGGGGACTCCATACAGGCTGTGACCAGGTATACTCACTTAAGTACATCGGTTCCATGAGGCAACAACACTAACCTTTGTGCCACAGTGCCACCTCATTCACATGCAAGAAAACCTAAATAAAAAATATATAATTTGTAGCATCTAAAGTCACCCAATGCCAGCTTGTATTGAGGTTGGTTAAAAAATAAAAGAGTTGTAGCCTTTAATTCAGACCTGAAGTAAATGTTTTGAAAAAGAAGATAACTAGAGCAGTGTCAGGAGAAGACACACTTAATTACTAGCTACATATAACGATGACTGCACAGAGTTATAAATAGAAGTAGTATGAGAGCTACTTTAAATCCAGCTGCAAAGGTGGCACAACAATACAATAAAAAAGAAGCATTGGGCATTGCCAGCTGCTATGTTTTTTTTTTGTATATTATAGGCATCTATTAGAATGTCCTTAAATGTTATTTCCTGTTAAGCAAGAGAAATACTTCCATTATTGTTGCTATTTATTTAAACATGATTTGCATTTTTTAAGTAGGCTGCATTTTCAAACGTGGTTAAGGTTAGGGCAGGGTTGAGGTGAGCCAGTAAAAATACAAGGGCGACGCCATAAGAGTCATATTCAGATTGCACAGCAGGCAGTTAATAAATAGATACTCGATCTTGAAGTGATGAGCAGCGCTACCGCTGATTGCTAATACTGAATTGCATATGTATACGAATAATCACCCTCTGCACCTACTGAGTGGTGACCTACTAGTACATTTTTAAAAGTAATGGCTCTAAAATGGTGCTTTACTGGATTGTGTGGTTTCTTGTAGAGAGATTGCTTAGCAAAGAACCATTGCATGCTGGGAAATGTTCTTCGCATTTGAAGTTGGTTCTTTGGGCTTCGAAAAGGCTCCTAATAGGCTCCTGAGAAAAAAATAAGAAATCTTTAACGTATAGTAGGATACTGTCATTATACAGCAAGAGTCCTTTTGAAATCAGAAACACATTGGAATTTTATAAATCTGTTATCATCTTTTCATGCTTATTTATAGAACCAGTTACTAATCTAAATAAATAAAGGATCTTTCTGGAACCTGCATGTCGATGGCTCTTTGGGGAAGTAAAATGCCATTACTCTGAAGATCCACTCTGGTACCTTTATTTTTACGAGTGCATGAAGCTAATAAGAAGTCTTAATATCCATTTTATCACTAGCAATATAACATAGTAGATAATTAAAAGGTGATACACAATGAAAGCAATGCTGTTACTGGGAAGGAGACTCAAAGAAGCTAAATGAAGAATAAAAGAAAAGCTTAAAATTGTGATGGTCATTATTGTGAGCAAAGAGAAACCAGGAGACAACAAAGAGGCTGAAAGACAAAGTCTGAAGCCAGGAAGACAGCCAGAAATGAACAGGACAAGCCAAAGGGAAAAGGCAAAATCAAAAGTCAGAAACAGAGCTGTGGTCAAAACTAAAATCCACTGCTTAACTACTGCTAAACTTTACAGTTGTACAGAGTATCCACCAAGGGATATTGAACTTGCTGCGCACCACCATATTTATAACAAAGGTAATGACTGAGTCCCATCTCAGGGCAAATGGGAACATGGCAAGAAAATGGCACGAAGTAAACAAAGAGAGCAAAAAAGTAAAGAAAAGCAATATCCTTAAAATAAAAATGAAAACTCAGGGCAGAAGTTAAATTTTCACATAAAAAAAACAACCCAGACAAAAACACATGTATGACAATAACAAAGTATTACATAAATAGCATTAAAGTACATTTTCCAGAAATATGCACTGTAAAATGTTACACCCTGTGAAAGTAGCTATAAAATGCTGTCTCGTGTCTGATGTGCACTCGGCTGTCACACAAAAATGACAGGAAATGAGACTGTAACAGGTCTTCTGTGCTGGGTGTGACAAACAAATCTCTCACGTGCAATGATGAGCACGTCTCAAGTTTAATACATTGTTACATGCTCATCATGTATGAGTCATGTGTCATCTATTTAACATCTCTAAAATTTAGCAGCCCTCAGGCTTATTCCTCATTCAAGAATTATAGATTCATACAACTCTACTACTCATTCATTTGTTCATTTAGGTTCTAAGCTGGTTTACTCTAAAGTAAGGTCTTTGGGAGCCAGGACCTCTCCCGGAAACATCAGATACAAGACACGAAATATGGGATAAAGCTCCTCGTTGACATTGTCATGCACACATCGCCATTAACTAGTACGAGACCAATTCAAAATCAAAAAGAAGACTAACATTAGAATCAAACATTTTGAAAACAACTGCCTATTCAGCCTCGCAAAATAGAATCAAGTTGAGCTTTGCATGTCCCTAGAGTCCCACTCTCTACCTACCACATTACTTGCTAATTTATTCCATGTGTCTATGGGTCTGTCTTTGAGGAAAAACTTTCTAACATTTATACATAATTTACCCTTAACAAGTTTCAAACTGTGTCCTCGTGTCCCTGATAACACATTTTAAAGTAACAGCTTCTTTCATAATTTTAAAAACTTCAGACTGTCTCCTCCTAATTTCCTTTCGCTTAAAAGGTTGAACTCCTTTAATCTTTCCCCATAACTCATGCCCTAATACCTCTCAGTCCTAGAATCAGCCTTGTTGCACTTCTCACCTAACAATCATAAATGTATTGGAATGGAAATAGGAGTACATGGAAAAAACAAGGGGGAAAAAACAATATGCAGACTGTGACTAAGCTACAAATCAAAGGCCTTGTTCACAATCAGTGAGGCAGCATCCGTGCTAGACGCCACCCCCAAATGAAGCTTTATCACATACAGCTTTGTCTGGCGAGAGAAGTTCTAATATTCTGTTTAGTTGATAATACATTTAAGCAAATAGAAAATGGCTATGTTATAATCACAAGCTCATTGCATTCAGTCTGCTTTTTGCCTTCAGTTGTGTAGAAGTTAATTAACAAGGCCACCACCTGCTAGAAGTTGGTCACAATAGGAAGGCACTTAGTCCACCTGCCTTTCTATCACAGGATTATGGGAAGTTGTGTCCCATTGAGACCAACACTGGATGAAATGCCAGCTCAACTCAATTTATTCCTATTATTATTATTATTATGCCCTACTCTCAGTGTTCTATGGTACGCTAGTGTATTTGCCAGAGGGTAGCCCAAAATGTCACAACTGTTTTTAATGCTTTCATCAGTGTATGTTACATTTACAAACTCTGAGATTCTTTTAAATTTAGAAATCAGCAAATAAGGTAGAACCTGTAGAGTAGACAGCTCATTTGGCCTACGCATACTTGACTTTGACCTTGACTTTTCCAATCGATATTGAACTGTCATTGCAAAGGTTTATTCCTCTATATTTTGGTAGCACAGCTGGTGCACAACTACAGGGTTCAATTCCTGGTCTGCCCAAACTTGTTTATAAGTCCATAACAAAGTCTGGGAAATGAGTCTGTCTGTAGAATATTAGAAAAGAAAAATAACGAGAACAGGCCATTCATCCTAATAAGCTTGTCTATCATATTCACCTACAATGTCCAAAATAACATCAAATCCAGTTTAGAAAGTCCTGAGAATTCTACTGTCTATAACAATAATTGGTCACTTATTCCATATAACTATACTTCTCAGTGTAAAAAAGAAACCTGCTAAAGTTTGTGCAATATTTACCCTTAACAAATTTCCAACTGTGCCCACTTTATTCCTGTTGAACTTGTTTTAAAGTAACAGTCTCGATCCACTGTACTAATTCTCTTCGTAATTTTAAACATTTCAGTCACGTCACCTCTTAATTTCCATTTGCTTGAACTGAAAAGGTTCAATGTCTTGAACTCTTACCATGCAGTCCTGGAATCAGCCTAGTCACTCTTCTATGGAATTTTTCTAGAAATTCTATTACTTTTTTATTGCCCGGAGACCAAAACTATAAACATTATTCCAGATTAGGTCTAGGCAGCGCGTTAGAAAGCTTAAGTGTAACCCCCTTTGACTTATATTAATAAAGTATCTATCTATCTATCTATCTACTTTACACATTCTGTTATATTACCTAACATTCTATTAGCTTTCTCGATTGCTTCTGTACACTATCTATACTATGACTCCTAGGTCCTTCTAGTAAGGTGTACTTTCAAGTTTCAAATTTCCCATTGTGCATTCAGAAGTAATACTATATGTAATGCTTCACATTTACTTACATTAGATTTCATCTGCCACAAATCTTTCCAAACCTGTACATATGCTGTCCAAGTTCCTCTGTAATGATTTAATGGATTCTAGATTATTCACTTATAACAGGATGTAGGTACATATGGGTGCGATCTGTCACTCACTGGCTTTCCATCTGACTCTGTGCATCTCACTGGAGAAGGCAGGTTTGGAAAATAAATGTACTTTTTTGTTAGTGTGAATGCTGGCCTGGTCATTCTATCACTAAAGATTTCACATTCTGTGTATGTTTTTCTTTTGTTTCCTCAGTTTTCATTCTCATATTTTAAAGAGTTTTCTATTTTCAGCATTGAGCCTAGATCTGTCAATGATTTTTCATTAAACTCTGTTTTTTAATAGGTGAGTTATTTTAGAAACAATTGTTATAACGATGAGTTTTGCTGATGAGTTTGGAGAAAAAAGGAAAATTGAAAGATTATGTCTGAATGAATTTAATTATTAATTATGCTTGGGTCGTACTCATCAGTTGTAAGTATAATCAAACCAAATTAGAGATAAAAACCTATAATGAAGATATGACTTGATATATTAAAGGATAAGTTTGGAATTTTTCAAGTTGAAGTTATTTCTTTGCAATTATGGTATGTATCAGTTGGCCACCTGAAACTGTGTTTTAGTCTGAAGTATTTTTTAGAAAGTTTTAAAAAATGCGTGGCCTGTTCTTTTGTTTCAAAATGGAAATGATTCAGCCAGGATCCAAATATAATCTTTTATAGTGAGTATTATCCCTCTAATAACCCATTTTCATCACTCCATTTGTCCACTTTCTGAAAATGTATATTCCAGCTCCAGGTCACAGTTTTGTTAGTATCAGGAGTAATGCAGGAATCATCTTAGTATGGGATGCATTCACTCATAAAACCCGCAAATTTACATTGGGGCAATTTGGGGCAACTTGTCATCTTTACACACACTTCTGTGGAAAATTAGGGTAACAACAGTTTCTGTTCTCATAAATGGTGTAATTAAATGGATATGGGAAACCAGGGCCTATCCTGGCAATGCATTGCAGGAGTCAGCCAAGGACAGGGTGCCAGTCTATTTCAGGGCACACTCATGCACACACCCACAACCATCATAGCTGGCAAATTTAGACTCTCCAGCCACCTTAACACATCTCTGACATATGGGGAGCACCTGAAAAAAACAAGCAAATCCCAATAAATCGCACAGGAAGGCGGACTAACTATTACTCTACTGCTGTAAGTGTGTCCTACCACCATGCAATTCTACAGTTATAAAACATGGAAAAGAAATTAGTCAGAATTTATAAAACTTGTTAACACAGTAGTTGCTTGATAAGTGCTTGGATCTGTTGCGTTTTAAAAGTACAGCCCAATCTAGCATGTTTTTTCCTATTTCTGTTCACACCTCCAATTAGAGTCATGCATGCCCTGCTTTGACTTGTGCTTACTGACTTCAGTCTGGAATCCTACTCCGTGCCAAAGGATTAATTGAATTCATTTGCCTCCAGCTTTAAGCCTATTGTCTTTATTTAATAAACATCCAAGAAGTTGCACATGACTCAGGCACCATTAACTTGTTTCAGCTTGTAGCAAACAATACTTTGATGAATGCTATTTTGTGAAGTCCATTCCTTAATCTCTTCTGTTTCAAACACTTCTGGTGGGAAGATACTATCAGCACACACTTAAATGTGAAGAATTTCCTCTTCATTCTATAGCAGAAATAAATATCTCCAGGAAGCATGATGTTGTAGCCCCAGCTGGCTTCACTTTTCTCAAATGTGCAAATTGTCCATGCTAAAATGCAGACTGGAATGTCTCTTTCACTTGCCAGAACCGTTTGACCTACTAAATGATTTCCTCACATCTTTAGGGTTACATTTGTCTAAAGCCAGGCAAATTCCAGCAGTGCAGCTTTAAGAGCATGGCGAACTCTACTAACAATAGGTAAAAGAGCAGTCAGCCATAGTTGAAAATTGTTCCTTAGACTCTAATTACACAGGTTTAACTCCACTTTACCAAAAGATGCTGTCAATATGAAGGAAAGCCAGGAAGGATATGAAATCTGCCAAAACGTAAGATGACTTATTAGTGGAGCCCAAGCAACAAAGCTGTGAAAAAAAGGAACAATGCGAAAGACAGTGATATGCTTGTTCTTTATAGTGTGCTTGTATGGGTATTAGCTAAAGTTATCATTCCTGACCTACAAAGGTGTATTTAAAAAGGGTTGCTACCTTGCATAAGCTTTAGTAATCCATAGACTCCACTCTATCTGTTAATATTTAAGAGCTATAATAACCTAATAAAAGATAACTATGAAATACTGTTAGTCTGTGTATATACTACATAGTGCCCTCCACACTGTCAATATCAAGGATCTGCTAAAAGTATTTTTATTCTATCATTGTATACATATTATAGTTTTTTTTGACCAGCTCTCCTACTCACCATCTCCTATTGTTTTTGGAATGGCATCATTGTAATTACATATTTGGAATGAAAATATGGTTGTTGCCATTCACAGTGTAGCAAAATAAAAAAAAAGGAGTGCAGGCCTGAGAAAACATGCAAAAGCCAGAGCTTCCCTTTTTAAAGGTTTGGATCATCTGAGCAAGCTTTACCTTAGGCAACCTGTCACCAAACTCAAATATCAGGCTTCCGGCCTGAACAGGCCCTGAAATGGGGCCAAGGCTTTTAAATACGAAAGGTTTCAAAATGTCTAGAATGGAAGAGATGGAAACTCATACAAAAACCTTTGCTCCAAAGGAAAATTTAAATTATTATTTTATATACATACTTCCCCATTGTACTGCCCTTTGAAAACACCAGGCCAAAGATTTTTCTAAAATTGTCTAGACCAGGAGATAAGAGAGAACTTTGTCAAAAAACAATGCATTGGTCAAAAGCCTGAAAGACAAAAACAAAACAGATTGCCCATCTATCCATCCATCTATTATCCAACCCGCTATATCCTAACTACAGGGTCATGGGGGTCTGCTGGAGCCAATCTCATCCAACACAGAGTGCAGGGCAGGAAACAAACCCCGGGCAGGTCACCAGCCCAACGCAGAAAACAGATTGTCAGAACCTGAAATGTTAACCAAAAATCAATGTAAAAAATAAACTTGAGTAATAATTACCACAGGGAAAGATTGTTTGAATTATCCAGAAATGTAGACATCAGGATTACCACACGGCCATATTTTATATGCAGGGATTGATGACTCAAGATGTCATGTGACTGGTAGCTGGCAGTCAGAAAAAGCAGCAAGCAAGCAAGAAACAAAACACAAAATGGCACCAACCACAATCCAACATAACAATAAAAATGCAGAACCACTAAAAGAACAAGACTGGAACATGAAAAATTAAGAAATAGGGATCCCACGGTATAACAAGAAATCATGACAACAAAGGATGGATTGACATTAGATGATTTTCTACAGTATATACATTAGAACAATCAGGAATAGTAGATTAGTTACTAAACTGACAGAGAATATTTGTATTTTTGAGGTATTTTGAAATATCATGTCATAGTTGTTTTTCATTTGGACTTAACTCACCACACATTTAACTGCACACACATCAGCTAAATAAATAAATGTAAATGTTCAGCAGGCAATACAAAGCTTATAGTTTGTGATTTAGACAGTAAGTAACCTTCAAATTAAGTGATTATTGTGTGTGGGCCTTTGGCATTAGTTTTAAATGCATTTGCTTTATTTCATTGCCAACAGCTGCTAAGACTTCAGATAAAATAGACTCTGCATTCTGTATGAAAACATTCAAGGCTGCCATTTTCTATTTTATCAAACTGCTTTCTGACTACTGACTTGGTGTTATTCCTATCAGTTCTTAGATCCACCACAGTATAAAGGATATTTTCATTCATCTACAAAACATGCTTAGTATATTCCTAAGGTCACAGAGAGGCCGCACAGGAATGCAAACCAATGGCAAGTCATAGAGTGGGCAGTAGCACACATTCAATTATATTCCCATGACTGTTCATACTGAACCATTCACTATGCTCTAGTTGAGAATACACTACATTTAATAATAATGCATGCAGTAATTAATCAGTATTAATTAGTGAAGGAATTCTTAAGTTAGACACACTGGAAATAATTATTTCATGGAAGGACATTGGGGGACTTGAGTAAAGGGACATTAGACTCCAAGGTTGAAATGCAGCTGCAGGGAGAACTGTTATGCAATTTGTTGCTCAGGACAGCAGGACTACCTGGAGTTGCTGGGAAGGTGTTCCCTAAAATAATGGTCCCGGCGATGGTCTAGAGATTAGCTTTAAAATTGGAAGTAAACCAAAGAAGCCCTAGTGCCCCTATAAGTAGTCCTTGCCTGAGGTTTAAAAGCCCAACACAATCACTCCATAGATTAGTGCAGAGTCTGGAGGATGAGGTAGGGTAACAGCTTGTAATGAAGAGGAGCCAGAGGTGTATTAAATTGATGAGTACTGTGCTTTGAGGGAAACGTGCATGAAGTACCCCACCTGTTATATACATGAGTGTTATCCATTGGCAAAGTGGGTTATTTGCTTTTCCATATTTATTTATTCAGTGTCTTCTCCTTGTGTTTCACACTACCATGTGTGTTTTAAGTTGTAAGAAAACATTCTTTTTTCTGGCACTGCCACTGGCAACATTATTTGGGGAATGACAGAGTGCACCCTCTAATATTAATACAGTATGTAGGTTTTGGGGGTCTATAGTGGATGCAGTATATGTGGCATGGCTATAATGTGTTATCACTCTGCCTCACAACATGCAATGCCAGGTTCACATCTCAGTTCATTTCTACACAATGTTTTCATTCTCTTCCCATGTCCACGAGTGTGCTCCTGTTTCCTCCTGCAGTCCAAAGACATACAGGTTAGGAGGACTGGTGATGCTGAATTAGCCCCTGCAATGGACTGGCATCCTGTCTATGGATTGTGTATGCTTACTGTGATAGGTTCCAGCTGTCCTGCGACCCTGCTCAGGATAAACCAGGTTTAGAAAATGAATGAATGGAAATACAGTTAGATTTGGTATTTGGAAGTCATCATTTGACAGACAAAAAACATTTATAATCAGTAGCCACCAAATACAATGCACTTGGCTTTATTCCTTGTAAGAGGTAAGTTGTGGAACACCAGTGTTACTTAACACTAGAATTACCAGAGCCTACTAAAAAACTCGTAGATCCATCCCACCTTAAATCGCTTCTCACCTCTCTGTCAGCATCTTTTGTCCTTTAAATGTGTTGATAAGCAGCAAGCAGTTTGCTATCACATCCCCCACTGGCGCACAGTTTTCTCAGCTCAAGTCTGTTTACCTGAGTGTCAGTTGCTTGGAGTTGTATAGAGTGAGAAGTCAAGCAAAATCACACCTATTATAAATACTATATCGTTATTTGGAACACATGCATTTCATGTGTGTTCCGTGTCTACAACGATCTATTTCAGCTTGCGAGCTACTTTTAAAATGACCAGGTCAAAATGATCTACCTCAATCAATCAATCAACATTTATTTATATAGCACATATTCATACAAAAAAATGTAGCTCAAAGTGCTTTACAAAATGAATAGAAATAGAAAAATAGAAGACACAATAAAAAATAAACATAAGTCAACATTAATTAACATAGAATAAGAGTAAGGTCCGATGGCCAGGGTGGACAGAAAAAACAAAAAAAAACTCCAAAAGCTGGAGAAAAAAATAAAATCTGTAGGGGTTCCAGACCAAGAGACCGCCCAGTCCCCAGTTACCTACATTAAAAATGTTTTATATATATATATATATATATATATATATATATATATATATATATATATATATATATATATATATATATATATATATATATATATATATATATATTAATTATGGGTGCCAAACAGGCAATTACAATGATTTTCGGAATATATAAAGTCAGCGTCAGAATATATAAAGTCATTCCTGAATATATAAAGTCAGTGTCAGAATATATAAAGTCATTCCTGAATATATAAAGTCAGAGTTAGAATATATAAAATAATTACTGAATATATAAAGTCAGCGTTGGAATATATAACCTCATTCCTGAATATGAAAATTTTAAGTCAGATTATATTGATATTGATTGAAACGAATCAGGCACATTTTTGGTAAACTCAATGAGTTCCTAATACAATGTAATGAAATAAGTTAACAAAAACATCTTCAGAAAAATATTTTAAAAAATACAATGCATTTGGTTTCATTCTTATTAAGAGGTACGTCGTGGGACACCAGTGTTATGTAACTGGAAAATGAGTAACAGCACAAGAGATAGAACCTGCTTATATGTGTAATGCTCAAGAAATAAATAATCATCTGAAGATTACATACTTTCTTTTGGAACTCTTTTCCACTTATTATCTATAAATTCAAAAAGAAATCCAAATAAATAAAGAGAGCTGCTTACAAACAAAATAAATATTAGAACACTGAACTACTGAACAAAAATATATTGTAGAGTATTAAGATGGGAAGTAAAATGAATACAGTATAACAAAATGAACATAAATGTGAACATTGTACACAGACCATAAGGGGTCCAGCAAAAGGTATTGATTCCTTACAGTCATTGACAGTCTTCGGCATAAAAAAGATGTAATTTTCAGTCCTCTTCTTTTCTGAAGAATTAGTTTCTGAGAGAAAAATAAATGAAACATACAGGGTGGTTTGTCTTTTGAAGTTCTAACTTTTAATTAAGTTAAATTCAATTTAAAGTTAGATAATAGTTCAAAAGATATTATAAAAGAACAAAAAAAAGCTAAAAAGTGAATGTTGGCAAATGAAATCAGACAGCCGGAATCCCATTTATGAAATGTATACTTTGTATGGCGGTTGCTATAGTAGTATTGCTAAATGGAACATTTTTAAGTTAATTTGAGTTAAAGGTGATATTAGCTTTTTGTGTTCAACTAAAACTTAATCAAAGTAACAACAGCTGTATTGAGAGTGTAGCACTTTTATTGTAATGTATTGTAATGTGTTTAATCAATTTTTTACTAAGTGCAGTGTAATAATAACCCTTATTATTGCTATTACTATCATTATGTTAAAACTTACTTAGTGGGAATACAGCTTTCTGTAGCCTTTAAGTATGCACCCCAGACAAACTGAAAGCTCCAGTAATAATTTGAATATATTTGTTTGCTGTGACAATGATTTGGATGGTATTAATCAAAATTTTGATTTGACATTCAACTAGAGCACTAATGTCATAATTACAGTATCTAGTTTGTTCTGCAGAACTCAAATGCCTTTAACCTGGACATTACCAGTCTCTTAAAGTGTATAGTGCTTGGTGAACAATATAGGACAAATGTACACATGGCCAAACTTTTAATTGATATATTTTAAAATCTTATTTTAGCGGCTAAAAAGGCCCAATTTTCTAATGTTGTTAATATATTACAAGCACAATGCTGTTAATTATACCATCATTATATTACAAAGTAATACAATATTTGGGTCATGTTGCATTTCATAACTACAAGGAAAAAAAATTGTGGTTGACCAATGATGGAATATTAGGCACCCCAAGACATAAAGTAAACTGACAAGAGTCAGAAAATATGTCAAGCTGAATCATCCCAATTGTGATGTAGATATTTGCTAAAACAGCTTGTAGTGTAAGACTTGGTTCACCCTAGCACTTGCCCATCTTCTGTACATATTATTTTATTATTTTTTATGTTAGATGACAGCTCTAAATTTGCCTGGTGTGGATGTGTATGTGAGTGTGCCCGGCAATGATATTGTACCCCGTATGACCATGAACTGGATAAGCAGATTAGATGTTAAGTGAATAGATTAATGAACATTATTCTAAAGTGATAATAATTTTAAATCATATTATAATTGATCATGCTAATTTAAAAGGTACTATATAAAAACATTAACTAATTAAAATGTATTAATTTAAATACATTTTAAAAATGAAGCTTTTGTTTGCTAAACCTAAACTTGTAGCATTTTTAGATGTTGCTGCAACCCAAGACCTGACTTACTAGCCTTGTGTTCCTCCAACTCATGATCACACTGTGTGTAAACTGCCATCGGTTAACTGATGATGCCATAGTGGTGATGCCCAAAGCAGTCCCAGCCCCAAAGTAGAATAACATCTACACCACAGCTGGAGTAACTGAATCAATTTCTAGTGTTCAAAGAAGACTAAAAATATCTGAAAAGCTACATTCCAAAACCGAACATGTTCATGTTTCGTCAAGAATTAAATTGTGGTGAGGTTTGGAATAAATAACAGATTTTAGTAATACTATCCAGAACATACAGCATCTATAAACTAAACAGATAAAAAAGAAACTACCCTGCTTGTCCTTGAATGTTGTGTACTACAAACAAATAGTAAGTTTGACTTAAAGTACCTGGTTTTAGAAAGCAGACACTTAGACTGCTGTGGCTTCCTTTAAATATTGTTCAGCTTATCTTGTAATTTTTTGCATTTTTGCACTGAATGTCATTGGTGGGCAGCATGATGGTGCAGTGGTTAGCATTTGTCCCTTGCAATTCCTGCTGGGAGTTTGCACATTTTCTCCATGACATAGGAAAATTCCTCCAAGTACTCTGGTTTCCTTTCATATCTGAAAAATATGCATGTTTGTTTATTTACCAGTGGTAAATTGATCAGTGTGCGTGAGTCTGAAATGAACTGGCATCCTCTCTAGAGTTTCACCCACACTGTTTGTCAGTTCTTATGATTATGTAATGGAAAAAAAACAGAATCAAAAAAAGATGGATGTGCAATATTCAATGCAATATTTTATTCATGGTTTTAATTGTGAATGAACTTACAAGCTAGAGTTCATAGATTAAATCAAAAGGATCTGGATAAAATCTATCCATCCAATTTTAAATCCATTACGAATTAATGTTCATTAGGACTGGAAACTGGGCCAGCATCACTGCACGTAAGGCAGACTCTAACCCTTCCTGTAGCATCGGTCCGTCACTGGGCACAGTCATGTACACACCCAGTGATTCATTACCGGCCAGTTTAGAGCTTCCAATTAAACCAACATACACAGCTTCCGAATACCTAAGAAACAAAATCTAACCCAGGACACTGGGCCTATAAGCAGTAGCAGCAGCAGCACTACACACAACTCTTTAGATCAAAAGAAATGACATAAATATAAACGTAACACAAGGTTATCACTTCCGAATTAAATTTATGTATACAGTTTCCAATTTTGTTTCTCCCACTTCTGTTTGACAGATCACAATTTAAATGAGATACATTTACTGGAATATTTTGGCGTATTACATTTTCTACACCACAAAAGAAGTCTTCCCACAACCAGATGTCGGGGCGTCAATAAGCTGACCTCAGATTTAAAGGGCAGCGGTTTCAGTTAAATCATTAGCTCCGCACACTAGAGCTCAAAGGCACATATCAGGCTCAGATTTGGAAGTAATATGTTTCATGCTGTTTATTTTATGTGTTTTATTAGTTGTTCTAAAGCTCATAAAGAATAATAGACATAATATATGCCTTACATCCTCTGTGTAAGAGTAAGTGTACCTTATTTTCAGTCCCCCAAACAAAAACACACACACACAAAACCTGGCACGTTAGCATTCCTCAACTGCTAGGGCTGTTCTGTCATGCTCGTGACCATTAAATACAGCAGTTTTGTAATGCAGCACAGTATAGCGTTACACTCAAAGCGGTGAGCTTAAGCAAGCCAAGCATGTAAAACAAATTCCGATTTTAGCAGAGACAACAGAAGCGTTTAAATAAGCGCCTGAGGCGGGCTCCAGTGTCTCGGCGCGGCCACGGTGGAAGGAGGGCGGAAGAGCTGAGCAGAGCGTAGTCCCGTGACGTCACAAAATTGTCTGGGCCAATCAAACGGCGTTCTGCTTTCAACACCATATTAGGAAGAGGGAACAGCCAGAAGCAAGCTGTCCTGCTCGAAGAGCTCATCTTAGAAGTGTCAAGTATCGTCTGGCCGTTTGTCCTCAAATGAGGCCGCTGTTAAGACACAGTGGTTAGTATAAACAAGGGTGTCGTTTGTTGACATCTATCATTTCACGTTTTACAGGATACTGATTCAAACAGACAACCAAAGTGTATCATACAGCGTGGAAAGTAAGTATTGAACGCGTCAGCGTTTTTCAAAGTAAATGTATTTCTAATGGGGTTATTGACATGAAAGTTTCACCAGATGTCGGTAACCACCCATGTAATCCACTCATACAAAGAAATCAAAACAAGTAAGTCCATAAAGTATGTGTAATAAAGTGGAATGACACAGGGAATAAGTATTGAATACGCTTACTGAAATATATTTAATACTTAGTTGAAAAGCCCCTGTTGGCAATGACGCTCCAAGACGCCACCTGTATGGAGAAACGAGTCGCATGCATTGATCAGCTGGGATTTTGGCCCATTCCTCCACACAAACTGTCTTTAAATCTTGACGGTTCCTGGGGCCTCATCTATGAACTCTGATCTGAAGTTCTTTCCATAGATTTTCAATTGAATTCAAGATGGGTAATTGTCTGGGCTGCTCGAACAGCTTTATTTTCTTTCTCTGAAACCAATTAAGAGTTTCTTTGGCTGTGTGTTTGGTAGAAGGCAGCAGATTCTTATCAAGCGTGTCCCGGTACATTTCTCCATTCATCCTTCCTTCAATTATATGAAGTCTCCAGTATCATATGCTGAAAAACAGCTTCACCCTATGATATTTCCATCTCCAAACTTCACTGTTGTTATGGTGTTTTTGGGATGATGTGCAGTGCTATTTCTCCTCCAAAGATGGTGCGTGCAATGACATCCAAAGAGTCCAATTTTGGTCTCATCTGACCAGACTATATTCTCCCAGTATTTCATTGACTTGTCCAAATGTTGTGCAGCAAACTTTAAATGAGCTTCAATATGCGTTTTCTTCAGCAGTGGAGTCTTGCGTGGTGATCATGCATAAAGGCCATGGCAGCTGAGTGCATTACTTATTGTTTTCTTTCCTAATTCCAGGCCTTTCTGAAGCTCTCTGCAAATGGACCTTGGGTCTTACACAACTCTTCTGATTATTCTTTTGACTCCTCTGTCAGAATTCTTGCAAGGAGCACCTGGTCATGGCCGGTTTATGGTGAAATGATGTTCTTTTCACTTCCGGATTATGGCTGCAACGGTGCTCACTGGAACATTCAGAAGTTTACAAATACGTTTGTAACCAATGCCTTCAGTATGTTTTGCAACAATAAGGTTGCAAAGGTCTTGAGAGAGCTTTTTGCCTTTACCCATCATGAGATGCTTCTTGTGTGACACCTTGGTAACCTTTTTATAGGCCATCAATTAGGACTAAACCAGCTGATATTCATTTGCACTAATAGGGGACTGCATTGCTTTCTAAATACTGACAGATTTCAGCTGGTTTCTTGGCTTTCCATGTCTTTTTGCACCTCCTTTTCTTCTTGTGTTCAATACTTTTGCAAAAGTGTAGTTTGCATTTGTTTTACAGTTCCTTTGTTTTACGAGACCAGTCCAGCTTGTCATTGATGTGAACCCCCAAGGACTTTCAGCAATTCACCACATAAACTCCCTGAATAGGAACCGGGCATTAAGGCAGTTTGGTGTGGTGAAAGTCAATAACCAGCTTCTTGTTTTTGCTCATCTTAAGTTGCAGACAATTTTTCATCCACCAATAAACAAAGTTCTCCACCCTCTATCTTATTCCCTTTATCAATTCACTCTGTAACTGCAGAATCACCAGAAACGTTCTTCAAGTGACAGGATCCAGCTTCCTTAGTGACCCTGCTTAGGATAAAGTGGACGGATGATGTGGAGAAACTCGAGTGGCCTGCATAGAGTGCTAAACTCAACCCTATTGAACACCTTTGGGAGGAATTGGAATACCGATTGCAAGCCAGATCTTTTGGTCCAACATACTTGACCTCACAAATATTATTTTGGCTGAATAATCACAAATTCCCACTGATTAACTTCAAAAATATTGTGGAAATCTTTCCCAGACGAGTAGAGACAGTTATAGCCTTAATGTTATAAATGAAAGAAAACTGGTAAACCAAACATATAACACAATGAGAAACATCCATCCATCCATCCATTTTCCAACCCGCTGAATCCGAATACAGGGTCACGGGGGTCTGCCGGAGCCAATCCCAGCCAACACAGGGCACAAGGCAGGAACCAATCCAGGGCAGGGTGCCAACCCACCGCAGGACACACCCACACACCAAGCACACACTAGGGCCAATTTAGAATCGCCAATCCACCTAACCTGCATGTCACTATACACAAAAGAAAACACAAAACCATGTGAATAAAAGTGTGACTGTATTATGGAATTCATTGCGTCACACTATGTACAATTCCTCTCAGCTAGTCTAAAAGTTGTACCAAGCCATATGTAGGTATTAATGGTTACAGGTTATAATTAAGTTGGAAATGTCTTGACTTGGATGTAGGAATGGATAGTTTAGTCAAAAATCATGTCATAATTAAAAAAATCTTTATGGTTTTCAACATTAACCAGTACATTGTGTTTGTATGTACTTTTCAGACAAAAAATTATTTTTCTATCTGAAAACACACATATTAATGATTAATCATTAATGATTAAGGATTTGTGTGCACACACACCCACTCATTCATGCTGCTTCCAAGCAAACACAAGAAAAAATGGCTTTTCCCAATTCTCTCTACCTGTTTCAATTTACAACACATACACAGTATATTGTCAAACCTGATTAATCCAGTGCACCAATCAATTTGAACCACACATTAATCTAGTCAATATTCTTAAAGGAGTATGCCCAATTATTACGCACAATTCACATAAATGTCCATACACAAAGACATTACCTTTAATACACTAAGACATCAACCTAAAATCTCATTTTTTGTTTCCTTGTTCATGGACAGATTAGCATGTTTCATAATAGGACATGCTTTATGTTTAAACGTTTTTGCCTGTTTTCCACTAGTATTTAGTGTCCTACTAAAGCTTTTTTTTTTTTCAAAATCCACACCACTGTAACAGTTTTTTTTATCTGTTATGCTTGAACAGCCTGTTTATCACCCATTCCTATTCTACAAAGTAGTTGATGAAACAAAAGGTGGGTATGTCAGTAAAAGGCACAGCAATTAAAGCTGATAACATTTTAAAGCACAGAGGAACATATTCATTGTTTTCATAAGTGTCCATTAAGTTCGAACATTTTTCTACACAGTGATTCTCTCAGTGCTCATTTATCAAAAGCTTTCATCCCATATGGTTTTGTTAGTTTGACACTTGTATATATGAAAATATAGCATAATTAAAAACATTACAAATGTAAAACCATATTCTAGTAGGAAACTCAGATAATATATAAATTACCTCAGGCATATTAATTTGTTTATAATAAGCAGGTCGCTTCCCAACTCTGAGCTGCTAAAGTACTTTCCAGCATTTGTGCTTGTTCCCTTTTAGATGTTTGTGCCTCCCTGTCTCCCTCCATCATTTTCTCTCTCTCTGCCATCGACAACTTGAGTTGCTTTGTTAGGTCCTTTTTTAAACTATTTTCAAGTCACTCTGGTGGGCTCATCATTGGCAAATATATAGCAATTCCAGACTGCTTCTGCTTTATTTATGCTATTAGTCTGCCTCTTTTAAATTAATATCCAAAGTTTTTGCTTTGTTTTGGTAGGGGATAAACATACTACAAATAAATTCATTGAACTTTTAGTATCTGTGTTCATTATATGCAATGTTATGTTTTATTCTGCTGATTTATGTATTATTACTATATTATTAGTTCCATAAAACATGGCACACTCTCAGGTAGCAATTACACTGTATATCATAGGAAAACTGGCTGGCATAACGCACACTGTGCCATCTGTGAACAGGGCACTAGTCCACTGCAGGATTTATTTTATAATACACCAATAGACTCACAATTAGAATTTACTGCATGTGAATACTTAAATGGTTTCTTTTGTGAAGCTCCATATAATCATTCTGCCTCTTGAAGCAAAAGTTACCTTCCAATTTGTTAATGTCCCACTCTGCTTTGAAGACAGTGTATGTTTAAGTTTATTGTCAGGGTTACATGGTACAGTTTGATTCTTACTCACATGTCTCCCTCAGGCTAGTGACAGTGATGCAATACCAGATACACACAAAAATACAATGAATGCAGTAGCTTACATTGATTGCAACACATACAGTACTATATTTATATATGCAGTCAATTCAGAAAGTTTCCGGACCCCTTTTCTTTCTACACACTTTATTATTTTGTAGATTCAATTTTAAATTGATAAATTTGCTATTTTTGCCAATCAATCTGCACCCCATAGCCCATGCTGACAAAGTGAAAACATATTTCAGAAAGGTTTGCAAATTTAAAAAAATCAAAAACTGAAATCTCTCATTTATAAAAGTATTTAGGCCCTTTGCAATGGCATTCTAAATTATGTTCAGATGTGTCCTGTTTGCTTTAATTACCCTTGAGATGTATCTAGAACTTTATTGGAGTTCACCAGAGGCAAACTGAATTGATTGGACATACAGTAGTGAACTCTATATATATGCTGTATATATAGATTACACAATACAAATGAAAGAAACAATGATATGTTTCTCAGCATTAATGGTTTTGAATAACCTTATGATATGTGGAAAAAACCTCTTTGAATCAATGTTGTGAGTGCTAATGGCCCATTTATGAGAACTAAAAGCGGAGAAAATTGACTGTGCAGGGTAGCTGAGGTTCTCAATAATACTGTTAACCTTTCGAAAATGGTGTATTATATACTGTAGATCCTGAACAGACAGCAGCCATATGCCACTGATATTCACTGCCGACTTCAACACTCTCTGTGGTTCTTTGCAGTCCTTGGCTGAGCAGGTGCTATAGCAGGATGTTTTGCAACCAGTGAGGATGGACTGCACTATGCACCTGTTGAGGTTGGTGAGCATAGCTGGAAACATCTGGGCTTTGCTGCTTCCTGCTGAAGAACAATGAGTTTGGATAACTGGGAAGTTGAATTAATATTGAAGGATATAGAAATCTGATAATACAACTGTTTCAAAATATTTTAACACTATGCACTGCATGGTCAACCTCAGCCTATCCCCTAAGTGCTGCATTGACTTTTAGTATTTTCAGTTCTTTCCACAGCTCAGTATTAGAAGGGTGATGTCAACAGTTCGCTCTTCTCTGGTGATTCATATGAAAACACATGAAAGAGTACTTTTTGCTATTAAACATTTAACTTTCCTTTTTTAAAGTCTTTGTCTTTGAGCAATCAAAAAGTGCACTGGAGATTATTTTGAAATATCACAAAATGTATGATATTTGCTCTGAAATGAATTTCTTTTTTTTTCAGTTCATATTTGAATTTTATTGATTTTATTGTAATCATTCCATACAGATAGATCAGTTTTTACAAAAAATAGGATTGTAAACAATCAACTCAACAGATGAAAAATTAAAGCTGGTCAAAATACATAAATTGGTGAGTTTAATAGGCAGATTAAAAAAAAATGATAAGAGAATATATTTCCTCAATGCCTTAAGAGCTTATTCTAAAATATTATTGACTAGCAAAATACCCGCACGATCCTGCCAGGTTTTGAAAAAGTTCTGCACAGATCCTCTAACTGAGAATTTAATTTTTTCCAATTTCAAATAGTATAAAACATCAGTTATCCACTGACTTAAAAGAGGAGAGTTAGGATTCTTCCAGTTTAGCAATATAAGTCTGCGTACCAACAGTGAAGTGAAGGCAATCACAGTTTATTTGTCCTTCTCCGTTTTAAGCCCATCTGGAAGAACACCAAACATAGCTGTTAATGGGTTAGGATGGATTGTGACACCAAACCTGTCTGAAAGGCACTTAAATATTTTTGGTCCAGAATGATGTTAATTTGGTGCAGGCCCAAAACATGTGACCCAGTGAGGCTGGGACTTGATTGCAGCATTCGCAGGTTGGATCTTGCCCTGGAAACATTTTGGACAGTTTTAAGCGAGACACATGTGCTTGATATATAATTTTAAATTGAATAATTGTATGCTTTGTGCATATAGAGCTTGAATGAATTCTCTACATTGCTACTTTCCACTCCTTTTCTGATATGTTGAGTGATAGATCTTTTTCCCATTGTCCTCTTGGATATTTGAAAGGGAGGGACTGTAAAATAATTTTATATATTGCAGAAATGCTGTCTGAGTCCTCCAAACTGAACAATATTTTTTCCAGCATAGAGGAAGGTGCGAGATGAGGGAAATCGAGCAGGTTCTGTTTGACAAAGTTTCTAATTTGAAGATAGTGAAAGAAATGTGTTGCTGGAAAGTTAAATTTGGAGTGTAATTGTTCATAGGATGCAAAGATATCTATATAAAGATCTCTAAGCAATTTAATCCCAAATGATTTCCAGATATTAAAAACTGCATATGTTTGCGAGGGTTGAAAAAGATGGTTCTCATGCAGAGGTGCCACAGATAAAAGATTCTCCATCTTAAAATTCTTTCTACACTGGTTCCATATTCTGAGTGAGTGAAGCACAATTGGGTTATTAGTATATTGACAATAACTTGCATTTATTGGGGCACAAAGCAGGGAATATAAAGAAGTACTGCAGGATTTTATTTCTATTGTTAACCAAGCCTGTGTATGTTCATCTATTTGTGTCCAGGCTTTTACAGCTTGTATGTCTGCTGCCCAGTAATAAAACAGAAAGTTAGGTAGAGCCATGCCACCTTCTGCCTTAGGTCTTTGTAGGGCCGCTCTTTGGATATGTGGATGTTTTGAGTTCCAAATAAATGAGGTTATAGTTGAATCTAATTGCTTAAAAAATGATTTATTGATGTATATTGGAATGTTTTGAAATAAAAAGAGAACCTTAGGAAGGATATTCATCTTAACAATGTTAATTCTTCCAGATAGAATGAGATGAAGGGGTGACCATCTATGCAAGTCTTGCTTCCTTTTTTCTATACAGACAGCAAACGTTTGTTGATAAAGAGCTTTATATTTACTTGTGATGTTTACCCCTAGGTATTTAAACTGATCTGCAATGATAAAAGGGAAGGAGTCCAATCTGATGTAGTATGCTTGAGAATTCACTGGAAGAGCACACTTTTATTCAAATTAATTCTGAGACCAGAGATCTTTTGAAATTCTGTAAGTGCTGTTAAGACTGCAGGCACAGTATTTTGTGGGTCTGATATATACAGTACCATATCATCTGCATATAGAGAAATTTTCTGTTCAAGTCCTTCTCTGATAATCCCCTTTATCTGACAAGCATTTCGACAGTGAACTGCCAGTGGTTCAATGGCGATTGCAAATAGCAGTGGTAACAAGGGGCATCCTTGACTGGTACCATGTTCTAGTTTAAAGTAGTCTGAACAAATGTTATTAATACAAACTGAAGCTTCTGGATTGATATACAGTAGTCTTGATCCATCCACAAATGTTCAGGCCAAACACAAATTTTTCTAATGTAGTGAAAAGGTAGTTCAATTCAATCATGTTGAATGCTTTTTCTGCATCCAATGATAATAGTATCTCTGGGTTGTTTGACTTTGCTGGTGAATATAGTACATTAAACAGGCTTGAAGATTGGAAGCTAAGTGTCGGCCTTTAATAAATCCAGTTTGATCTTGTGATATTACCGAAGGCAGCACTTTCTCCATCCTTCTAGCTAGGACTTTGGAGAGTATCTTAACATCATTATTCAGAAGTGAAATTGGTCTGTATGATGCACATTGTAACAAGTCCTTATTTAGTTTAATAAAGATGGTGATTAATGCTTGGCTAAAAGTTTGAGGTAGAATTTGATTGTCTCTAGCTTCTGTAAATGTTGCTAATAAGAGGGGAGCTAGCTGAGTGGAGAATTTCTTATAAAATTCAACAGGGTAGCCATCAGGGTCTGCTGCTTTCCCACTCTGAAGTGACTTTATAGAATCTAGTAATTTTGACAGTGCCAAAGGTTTATCCAGTTCCTCTGCACTAAAAGTATCTATTTGTGGTATCTGTAATGTATCTAGAAATGCATTAGATTGTGTGTTGTCTTCTTTAAACTCAGTAGAATATAAGGATTTATAGTAGTCTCTGAATGTGTGCATTATATTTTTATGGTCAATGATTTTATCCCCGTTCGTGTTGGTAATTTCTAGGATTGCATTGCGAACTTCTTGCTTGTGGATTTGTTTAGCTGAGAGCTTATTAGCTTTCTCTCCATGTTCATAGTAATGATGTCTTGATTTAAAAATGAGTTGTTCATTTTCTTTGGTTGTTAAGAGGTTGAGCTCTGAATGCAGAACCTGCCTTTCCTATGAAAAGCCTCACTTGGGCACCTGGCATGTTCTTCGTCTATTCTAGTAATTTCGCTGGTTAGCTCTGATACCTTATTGATTTCTAATTTATTTCTGTGGGAAAGATATGAAATAATCTGTCCTCTTAAGAAGGCATTTGGAGTTTCTCAGAGTATCAGAGACCTCTGAGCATGTATTTGTCTCTAGGAAGAACCTGATTTGTTTGAATATAAATTCTGTACAGTTCTCGTCTGCTAATAGAAGTGGGTTAAGACGCCATCTGCGAGATGAGTGTGTGGGGCCTAATGATTTTAGCTCCAAGATCAGAAGGGCATGGTCGGAATTAACAATAGCGTCGTACTTGCAAGATTTAATCATAGGCAAGAAATTATTATCTATAAAGAAATAATTCAATTCTTGAGTAGCAATGATGCACTGGTGAGTAGAAGGAATATGTTCTTGAGTTTGGGTTTAGAAACCTCCAGGGATCTGATAAGTTGTGGTCAGTTAAAAACTGTGTAATTGTCTTTGCAGTGTTAGATGTCATCCCCCTTGTGGCAGGAGTCCTATCTAAGAATGGATTTAAAACACAACTAAAGTCCCCAGCCATTATAATTTTATGAGTGTTCACATTGGGAATGGATGCAAATACATTTTGCATGAATTGCCTATCATCAATATTGGGTGAATAAACATTTACGAAAATCATTTTACAGTTAAATAAATTGCCCATGACAATCACATATCTACTTTCAGGATCAGATACTACATCTGATACCACAAATGAGACTGTTCTATGTATGAGAATTCCCACACCTCTAGTTTTCTTTGTAAAGCTGGAATGGAACATTTGACCAGTCCAGTCTTTATGCAGTCTTTATGCAGCTTTGCTTAGTAAGTGGGTCTTCTGTAAAAATACTCTTTTAGCGTTTAAACCTGTTAGGTGAGAAAATACTTTCTTTCTCTTTAATTTGTGATTCATGCCCTTAACATTCCAGCTCACAAAGTTAACTGTTGCATTATGGAGACATTGATTCTGAATTTTTGATGTCATTTTGTAGTCTTAACTGAAAGTGAGACAGCTTTACCCTTAATTTCCAATTTTCCCATGAGTAGTGCCATGCAGCCTATTCTTATGTTGGTAGTTACCATTATAAGGATTAAAATCAAAGATTAGATATAGCTTGCTCTCTTTCTCCCCCCACCCCCTTATCCCCCACCCCCATTTTGCCACCCCACATGAGGCTGGACCCCTGAATCTCAAATATCTCAAAAAGTGAAGTGCATTTTAAGATACTGAAAATTAATTTTGAGATATCTCTAAATTTTCATCTAGCTTGCCCTTCAGATATGTTTCATGTATCAGTTTAGGATGTTGGAATACAAAGTTACTGAATATGCTCATTCCTAAAATTCATGCTTTCCAGTCCAGTGATGCAAATCATATACATCAGATCCCTACCAGCAGTAGTTCTCCCACACTTAATATTACTCAGAGGATGTAGTCTATCTTTACCTATGGCCATAGACATAAGACCAGTTTTCTAGTTATAACCTTAGAGTCCCTTCAAAAGCTATAGGCTACAGCTATGGTAAGTCTAAAGTATAAAACTCAAATTTAGAGGAGGTGCAAACAGCAGGCAGTGCCTTTACCCAGTATTTGAAACCTGCACTCTAGAGCAGTTAAGACACCTCATTGTAAAATAACAATGCATTAAATATTACAAATAACTGGAGTAAAAATAGGCAACAGGGTAAAGTAAATCAGTCAGCATAAAACACAATGCAGTAGATTGATCTGTTGAGTTCAGAAGTAAAATAGCAATTGGGGCAGAATTAGACACATAGTTATAGAGCAATGCATTTAGTTTCTTCTCTTCTCTGCAGCTTATTTTCTGGAACTGACTTTGAGCTGAGCTGCCAAATGTTAAATGCCTATTAGTCGATGCATCATCCATCATTTCTTTCTTTTTGTGTGGAAAAGTTGGCCAGAAGCAAGAAGGTGTGGTGAATGTTTTTGAGTCTTAACCAGACCTACAATTCCTACAGCAATATTAAAGTAAGCAATTGCATAGTGTAGGAGGAGAAGTGTTTGAAACTTCTTCCAGCATGTCACTTCTTGTTCATCACTTCTGGCTTGTTTGAAAATACAAAAACATTTCTCTCTCTCTGAATGACTGAGCATTCAAAATACTCTTCATTCTACAACTATAAGCTATACCAAGCAAATCTTTCATAAGTCTGAATACGATTCCCATTTTTCTCTAAATCATTTTAAAATTCAAAGTGCATGCAATGTTTAGAATTAGAAGGGACTGACAATGTTTATAGTGTTAAACGCCAAGTTATCATTGGCGCAGCACAAGCTCCAGTTAAAGTGTGAGACTTAGCATGAGCCTCAAAATATGAAATATGTAAATGGCTTTTTACAGGCGTTTGCTCATTTGGCTGTCTTCTAGAGTCCAGATTCCTACCACAGCTGAAAAAACACTCATATGGTGTGCTAACATTAATATTGTGCCTCTTTAATCTTACCTAACAGGTGTGCTACTGGCTGCTCTTTTCAAGAAACTTTAAATGCCCTGGACTCTGCACACCTATCTGCTCATTACATACAAATGATTCCAGGGATTAATGAAACAATATTTAGAAGTCAAGATCTTAACTACAGGTCCTAATGTTGTAGCATGATTTGATTCCTTTTATGCAGGGTGCCTCATCCATCTCAGCTTTTAAATTCAAGCTGAAGGCTCACTACTATAGTTTAACATGTCCTGATTAATGCTAATTAGCTGTTCTTATTGTATTTGTTATTACTCTTTTTTTTGGTAAACATTTGGACAAAAGTATAAGTACCACAATAAGTGTAAATTGTTAGTGACCCTTCACTATTCTGTTTCTGATCTTGGTATCCTTCTGTAACACATACCATATAACAAGGAGGTGAGGACAGAGTAGGGTTGAGAGAGAAAGAGAGGCTGCCTGTTGCTTTATAATATGATACTCCCCCATCTGTAGTTTAGAAGTTGCCAGCTTTCTGTTCAGCTGAAGTCAGGCACTTTCTTCCTATTGCTCAACAGATAAGTATTTGCTTGTTATTTGGAGGCCTCAGGTATATGGCCAGCCAAGTCTCTCAGTTTTGAGGATATGAAACACAGAGAGATGAGAACCTGAGTGATTCCTTACCGCTTACGTGGTGCTACATCTCTTTTTCTAGGTTATTTTCCTACTCATGAGAAGTGACACCAGCCTTGGAATCAAAGGATGAGAGTAGTCGGTGACCAGCACAAACTGTAGAATGCCCTGTAATGGGCAGATGGCTAGTTAGCCAAGGTCTTTGTCTTTGAATGTGTCTATTTTTACTGACTGAAGAACCCCAGAGTTTTATTTTCTCCAGTGATACTACTGACTGGAGTTTTGCCTTTTTCCCCTGACTTTGACAACTGGCCATATTTCAATTATAATATTGATGGATATTTGAGGTGAGACACAAAAATAACTGGATTGGTAAAAAATATATATTTATTGATGAATTACAGCATTCTAAACATTGTCACCTTCTATATACTCCCCCTTCGGATCTCTACATCGCTCCATACGTATCTTCCATTGATTGAAACAGTGCTGGAAGTCTTCTTACTTGAGTGTCTTCAACAGGCTTGCTGTTTTTGTCTTCACTTCATCCATTGAAGAAGAATATGTTCCCCTCAGGCCACTTTTGATTTTCAGGAACAAGTAAAAATCACAGGGAGCTAAATTGGGCAAGTAGAGAGGATGATTGAGGACAGGAATGTTTTTGTAAGTGAAAAACTGCTTTAATGAAAATTTGATGTTGATTCGTTGTTTGATTTTTTCACATTATCGTGGCAACTCGTGTAACGATTGTTGTGCAAATATTGACTGGACTCTTCACAGGATATACCTAGCCAGTCAGCAGTTTCAAAGGGCGTGCACAAGAGGATATAGTTCTATGATTCATGTCCAGCCAAACTCCAAATGGTTTTCCAGGAAAGCCCCAAGCCCAGTCCAGTTATTTTTGTGTTTCACCTCGTAGTCAGGATTAGTACTGTCAGGATCTATTTAGGTTATCAATTTGACATTTCTGTTTTACTCAATGTTTAACACAGTCAGTGTTTTATGTGTGTCATCATCCATCCATCCATCCATTATCCAACCCACTATATCCTAACTACAGGGTCACGGGGGTCTGCTGGAGCCAATCCCACCCAACACAGGGCGCAAGGCAGGAAACAAACCCCGGGCAGGGCGCCAGCCCACCGCAGGTGTCATCATGTAATCTATAAAATGTATAATCTGTTTTTAGCTATAAGCTTGCTGCAGCGCTGTCAGTCTAGATTCAGTGAAGAATACTAAAATTGAGTGAATTGAATTGGATATGTAAAAGCCTTTATAGTTTATTTAATGTTAATTGAACTTATTTAGCAATTCCTAGCCTTTACATTGTAACGCAATGAAATTAATCACCTAATCCTTTATTTTACCAGAATTCCAGCCTAAACACAAAAGGTTTAGAAAGAGCTGGTATAATTAACCATAATTGGTTCTAAACTTGTGAATGTGTTTCTTTTAACAGTTTTATAAATATCACCAGAAATAAGCAAATTTCAAGGCAGGTGAGTATTCCTTGTAGCTTATACATCAGGATCTGGGTAGGACTTTTGTCTTTCTTTTATCTTAGAAGCACCAGCTTATTGGAGACTTGTTCTCATTGCTATAAAATAAAGTTTTCCCACTTGAAAGAATTCAATTTTGAAAAAATCCTAAACAAAAAAATTCTGAAGAAGATGTCATAAAGAAGCAAATCTATATTTCTGTGATGATGCTTGATTCTGCACACTGAATGGCAGCAAGGTCTTTTGTGTTTTGATGTAAATAGAATTCCGAGTTTTTTTAAGGGAGACTTTCAAGAGCTGGTTTCATAGAAAGGGTCTACAAACCTCAAGATGGCAGCATCGAGTGTTCAGAATTAAGTTCTTTAAAAGATGGAGTGAAGTCATAGAAGGCTCACAAGAGGTGTCAAACTAACAAGTCTAAACATGTAGTTACTAGCCGGGAAGCCCCATTAACAGTGATGCCAGTGTATATTGGCATAGGGCCAGTACTTTCCTTCCCTTCTGTTAGATGGAGTGAGATGTGTTGCCTTTTAGATAGCAGGCAGCTTGGAGACTGTCTATGTGAGAGAGCTGGATCTTTAAGGGACACATGGAATTTGAGGGTGTAGGAACACTAAGAGCCATACAAAGAAGTTCCTATGGGTCTGTAGCCATAAAGGGCAACCCCATACACCCAAACTGATTTCAGTGCTTAAGCTGGAGCTGACTACTGGATGGAATTTTTAAAGACACTTTGGACTAGAGGCCTATTGAGCCTAGAATCAGGAGGAATGTTAGGGGTAAAAGGTCACTGGTACAGTGAATATAAGCCATGGTTGTGAGGTTGTGAGCTGGGGGTGAGTAGGGGGAGTTTTGTATTGAATACTTTGGAGGCTGGCTAGCCACTCCATAGGACAGACAAGGGCAATAAAGCAGGTGCTAGCAAAACACCAGTGGAGTCTCTTGTTTTCATCGTTATTTTTGCTTTATCATATTTTATCCATCCCTTGTGTTTGCTTTAATTAGTTAATAAACACATCATATTTACCATCATTTTTTATGGTATATAGATTCCAGGAGGACAGTAATTTTGTTATACTGTATATATTTCTTGTGAGAGGTGTCTGGGAGTAGGCTGCCGGTTGTAAGAGTGCCACCAGGGTTGCAAAGGGTAGGGGACAGGACAATGCAGATCTCTTTGAGAAAATGTAAATCACGCTGGACATGAAACAGAGAGAAGACAAGCAGGAGAATCCAAAAAAGGAAAAACTGAAGCAAAGCACAAACACAAGCAAAAAGGTCAAAAGCCTGAAACCAAAACAAAGGCAAAAATGCTGTTCTGACACTGTACAGGTAAGCTCAACATTAATGGAAACACTTGAACGTGAAGCATAGTCAAAACAAAATCAAATAAATCAAGATGACTTTTTTGTCTTGTCAAAATTAAGTATTCAAAAAATTAGAGCCAAAGTACAGAACTGAAATTCCTCACCCAAAAAAAGAGAATCAGTGTCAAGGAGTAGCAATGATTTGCATAAACTTGGACAGTAAAAGTCTCTGTGATGTTGGCTTATAAGCTGTCATAACGATGACATAACTGATGTGACTTCCCGTGGACCAGGCGCCAGCCACTCCTATTTGTGTCAGAACAAATGGACTTCAAAATGGCAATGAACACAAAACAAAAAATGGTGCCAGAGAAAAAAAATACAAAAACAAAATGGGACAAAGCTCTTACTATCAAAAATCAACAGTAAATTAGAAAAATAACATTATTTTTAAAATCTTTCATATTTATTAAGTTTCCACTATATTGAATGTACAGAAAATTAATACCAAGATGAGTAAAAATTAAAATCATAATGCTGTCATAGCAAACTTCAAGGAAAAACTGAAACAATGCAGGAGCAAATCCAAAAGGTTCAAAAACACTAACCACCAGAAAAAAACTCCAGAAAATAACTGTAGATGGGCTGTTCCAAGAATAATTTAACACAATGCTTCAACAAAGTACCATTCACGTTTCTCCATCTTTCTTTCCTGTTGTTGTGGAGAAATGGACACAGATGATAAGGTGACAGGCAGAAACATTTGAAGTAAAGAGTTTATATTTCATGCTAAGAATGCACGTGCGCACGCATCATGGCTGCCACACGTTTCCAGTTTTCATTTGACGTGCTGTCACAATAATAGTCAAAAGGCTTCCAAAAAAGTTTAGGGCAGCCACCTGTATATTGCGCCTAGGCTGCAAATGGGTAATTCCTTTGCGAGTTGTTCACAAGTCTGAGTCCAAAACAGAACTTATTTTAAGGTTGTAAAGATGACAGCTTTAAATGGCTCAACAGGAGGTGACGTCATCAATTGTGTCAGACCCAGAAGTGATGCCATCTGGACCATAAGTAATGTCATTAGTGGGGGCGGGAACAGAAGTGACATCATCAATGGTGCCGGAACTGTGCAGGATTTCTCGTGGAAGGTCTGCAGAGGATTGAAAGAGAAAGTCAGTGCACCTCGTCACCCCCTGGTCTGGCGTGGAACTACTATTATTCAGGCCCATTAGCTGCCTCCCAATCGCACGTGTGAGACAGTGTCTTCAGAGAGAGTGCTTTGTAGCTGTGTGGTAGGTGGGCAAATGGGTGAGCTCCTCCAACTAATAGAAAAAGGAAAGGAGTTCTATCCAAGTCCAGTTGAGTAGCTGAGGTCTTGCTTTAAACATTCATTCATCGATTTATCAATTTTACAATCTACTAAATCCAATTCTATGACTGTTGAACACAGAATCCATACAGACAGTATCAGTTATAAGGTGGGAATAAACTCTGGACTGGGTGCCAGTTGGTTTGATTTATGTTGAATCAGCTCTTTTCTATCTTTTATGGTTATTTTATTGTTGATATTTAATGATGTTTTGCATTTATCGCTCTATTAGTTTGTCTTGTCACCTTCTTGCTTTCTTGCCAACATATGGCAAATTGGGATGGTTTTCCGGAAGAACCAGACCTGGACAGTGCACCAGTCTATCACCTGTCTCAGGGCCAAATCAAAAGGGCTGATTTTCCTAACACAAACACCTTTGAGGATGTAAGAGGAAAACTAGAGCACCTAGAAAAAAAAAAATCACAGTAACACAAGGAGAACGTTCAGACAAACTTTGACAGGAAATCGGCATCCATGAGGCAGCAGAGTTAATTACTGAGCTACTTTGCCACCCATCATCATTTTTACTATTATTATCAGTGTATTTAGTGCACACCTTTATCAAACAAAAATAAATGTACAACTTTGAATACATTTGAGAGATAAGCAAAATATACAAGGTTAACAACAAATGCAGATCAAAATTTGAAAGGAAAGCTTGAGAAATCATAATATGTTGTACATTTTGTTCCAAAATGAACACAAATTGAGTTAAAAGAAGTAATTGACATTGGAGAGAGTTTGTTATATTATTCTACAAAGCAGAGAATATATTTGTGTACGTGTGTATGTGTTTATAAGTATATCTTTGTGCTTGTGTAGGTGTGTGTTGCACATGCATTTGTTTATGTAGGTATGTGAGTTTTTGTGTTTGTTTAGTCTAAGCAACAGGTACAGTCAAGAAGAGCAATGCGATGAGGCGTCCTCCTGACCACTCTGCTCAGTACCTTGGGTGGCTTCTCTTCCGCAATTGTAACTTTAAGGATGTGGCGAACTACGGAAACTAGGCAAAGCTTTGAATATGGTTCATCTGTCATTAGGAGAGGCCAGAGCTGCCAGTCCAAAATAAATTAAAGGCCATTAAAATGTAAACTGTCACTGACTAACCTTGCCTAGGTTTATTAAAAGGCCTTTGAAAGCGATAGTGTTCAAATCTAGTATGGGTAACTTAGGTCTGCTAGGCTGGAAAGCATAAGCTATCTTTTGATTTTCTGTCTAGTTTGTTTTTTTATCATTAAACACTAAATACACACAGAAAGCTGGTATATTTTGATCAAGCAAGTATTTTTGAGACACAAGTTTTCTAAACTCATTGTCCATTAAATGGCTGATAAAAGCTTTCATGTATCACGGCAGCACTGGCTAGAAACAAACTCTAGGTAAAATACTAAGTTTTACCATTTTTTTCTGATTATTCTTGTGACTTAGGTATTCAAATTTTAATTCTCTTTGAAGTCGAGTTGGGAGCTACCAATTGGGAAGACTTGCACCATTGTTTATAAGAGCAATAAGGACTCTTTAGGATGGGTGAGCTGATTTTTTCAAACAGCCTGTTAGGTAACATGATGGCAGTGGCAGACATGTATTCAAATACAGACAGGCCAGGGTGGGGTTAACAATGAGATTTCGTATGTGTGGCCCTGTCTAAAACTGAGCCATGGGGGCTTTTTAAAACAATAACAAGCTGACATTGTTTTTTTATTGATGCTTTATTAAAAGTAATTACTGTACAACTAACACATATGTGTTCATTCTGATGAAACTATGATGTAAATGTTAAGTTGTTTGTCCCTCAAACCATTTTTAATTTGTGTCCCGTTTAAAAGTAAAATAATATAATGGCAGACAGGATTAGTATTATCATGTTTTAGACTCCTTACCTGTTTAAAAGTTTTTCTTTAAATTCTTTTTGAATATTCATCCATGTTATTGGCTCCAGCAGACCCCCATGACCCTGTAGTTAGGATATAGCGGGTTGGATAATGGATGGATGGATGGATCCATGTTCATAGTCCAAGTCCATTATAGGCAGGTGAGGCCTGTTTAGGCAGAAATGGCTCTAAGTAAGGAACTGACCCTTAAGGAGATGCCAGTCTAGAGGAGGGTTAACTCACACACCTACATTGAACAAATTCATACTCAATCAAGGACACATGGCTTTAGGGAAAACTTGAATACCCATAGAAAGCACAGACGGAACATGCAACATCACACAGGCAGTGGCCAGTGCAAGACCTTAATCTAAATTTACACAGTGTTGGCGGCCTTTTAAATAATCTACTTTGGAAAAAACAAAAATAAATTGAAAATTATACAGTGTAGTGAGGCAGAGGACACTTTTGTTGTACAACATTACCGCCTACAGGTCGATTCTAGTAATTGCAGACGGCTGTAATGTATAATTTCGCTTTCTGGTTTTGTAGTTAATTTAATATCAGTAGGCTGCAATAGAACAAAGGCTCCCCCTGTGTGTGTGTTGTTTATTTCACATTTAATCTTACTCCTCTAGAGAACGACTTGGTACCAGTGGGCTTTCTTCAAATGTGTTTTTTTCCTCCACCTGGATGAAGTTGAGTGACTCTGCTGGTGAGACACGCTGATTGTGCAGACTACCTTATTTATTTCTTAGAATGACTCAGCAGGTCTCTTTTTGCTGACCACTTCTTTTTCTTTCTCAGCTCTCTAGGTGATTGGAGGAAGGCATATATGATCTGAATAAGACTTCTGTAGACCTTGGAGATCTTTGATAAATATATTGCAATTAAGCCTAGAAATTATACTTACATTTTTTTTTGCTTATCAGACTCTTTTGTCTAAAGCTACTTACATAATCGAGTAAAATCAGTCGGGGGGACTGTTTAGGAACAAGTGTAATAATACTGGATTACAAAATTGATCATCATAAGTGAAGCGTCAGAACAATATACAGGCTAGTTATAGTCAATTGGTTACAACAATGTACCAATTAAGTAGAAATTCACCAAACAAGAATGTTCAAATACTTTGTAAACACAAATGAGTCAGAATTTTCAATGGAGTTGGCAGCTCATTCCACCAGCTAGCAGCTACACATGAAAGAGTCTGGAATGCAATTTGATGCCACACAGAGATGGCATCGCCAGATGCCATTCATCATCAGATCTGGGTGGGTGAAAAGGGGCATAGGACCTCACAAGTGACTCCACCCAAAGGTCAAACGAAAAGACAATTTCCCCTTAGGGATTACTACAGTGTACTAAATATCAAATATACACACCGTCCCCTCCAAAAGTGTTGGAACAGCAAGGCCAGTTAATTTGTTTTCACTGTCCACGGTGCTGTGGTAAAAGCCTGGAAAGGCAAAAACAATGAAGAAACAAGGGTCGTAGGTTTAATGCACTTATTGTGAACAAGGGATATGCAACCAAATATTAAGTATTTTTGACTTTAATTTAGTCGAAAATATTCTCTTCCAAACATTTTGTTTGCCTTAAAAACTGGGTGGTTTAATACAAAATGTGGTACGTTCAATGTTGTTTAACATATTTAGATGTAAATACCAGGGAATAAAAGCTGAAACTCTAATCTTTCTTCTCATCTTTAGGTCTTCAGTGCATAGGAAAAACAAATTAATTGACCTTGCTGTTCCAATACTTTTGGAGAAACTGTAGGTGCTGACCCACTGACTACTCTGTGGACAAGCATCCAGATTTTGAACTTAATTTGTGCTGCTAAAGGAGCCAATGTAATGATCAAAGAACAGGACCGACATTTGCCGCTCTTGGCTGATTGAACATCAGAAATCAGAAGTGCCGCTGCATTTTGAATCATCTGAAGCAGCTTGGTATCACATGTAGGTACTTCTGCCAGCAGAGAGCTGCACTAGTCCAGATGTGACAAGACCAATGCTTGGACCAAAAATTGTGCTGCATGTGCTGTCAGACATGGTCTGATCTTGTGGATGTTGTATAAAGCGAGTCTTCAAGATCAAGAGACCATAGCAACATGATCACTGAAGGATAGCTGGTAATTGGTCACCATCTCAGATTTGCAATCAGAATTGGTGAGTGTTAGTGATAATAAGATGAGCTGAACAAAGATGGAGTTCTGAACAGACGGACAAACTGGGATAACACAAAGGTCCAACTTTACCAGGTTGCAATATCGGTGAGACATACCAAGGTTCTGGCTGATATAATGTGATTCTCTGGAGTGAATGACATGTGTAGCTGCGTATCCTTAGAATAGCACTGATATGAGAAACCATGGTACAGGATGACAGGGCCTAGTGAGGAGGTGTATAGACAGGAGAGGAGAGGATCAAGCAGGATCCTTAGGAAAATCCCTTGTTTGCCTGGTGCACCTTTGACATCTCTTTATTCCAGGACAGGATCTGACCAAGAGGTAGGACTCAAACCACCTGAGGGCAGTCCCAGTGATGCCAAGGTCAGAGAGGATGGCAAGGAGAATCTGATGGTTGAAATTGTCGAAGACAGAGGAGAGATCTAGAAGCATTAGGACAGATTACGTGCTGGTAGCTCTGGGCACCAGTGTCAGCAACAGTGAATAGAGCCATTTCAGGGGAACATCCCCTCTTTTAGCCTTAATTTAAATAAATGAAGACTATTTAGAGACTATAAAAATGGAGACTATACAAAAGTAAGAACGTGTAAACATGGTCAGTTAATGTGTAAAAAGCAGAATGGGGGGCATGGTCAACAGAAAGTGAGAAAAAACATGCAAGACAAACAAAACAAAACCATGAGGAAAAAGGGCTTGGCACAGATGAAAGGAAAACACAGCAAGGCTTCAGTGGATTAAAGCTGAGAGTAACTCCTTATCCATGTGTTCTCTGGTTGAAAAGGGCATGCTGATATACTAGACTAATTAAGACATAAATGGGCTTCAGGTGACAGTTTAGGTGTAGTTGACAACATATAGCAAACAGTAATCAATAATGAGTACCTTGATGTAATTTACAGTCAAAGTGGTTATGCAGACATATATTGATTTTTTTTTCCTGTATTTACATTTTTACACTTTGTGACACTTCTGGAGGTAGCAACACCTTTTTTATCCAGCAGGGGGGCACTATGAATACAATCCTGAGTTGCTTCAGTCCCAAAAGTAAAGATGGCTTTAATTAATTGTATTGTGGTTCCCCAAACCACTAGAGGACAGTATGTGGCACCTGCAAAATGATACTGAGGAGAATAGCCAGTCTGCTATAACAATGAGTTCAAGAAGGGCAGTGCAACATGTTCTGTTGGATCATTTTTTATATTAAGGGAGGCTAAGATGTGCAAACATTTCTTTTAATGGCTTAAGGCCAAGTAGCATTAGATAATGTTGGCAGCAATTTTCGTTGTAGCATCCATTTACATAATTGTTGGAGTTGGAGGCAGTCACATTGTGCTACTGTGAAGGACAGTCACATAATGTTACATACCCAATGACTCACTCCAAGTAGTCTATGACTTGCTCTGATAAAATTAAACAGATTTTGATGAGAGCTGACAACCAGTAAATGCTCATCTGGAAGTATAATGCATATAATTCAGCAATGAAGAATAAGGAACGCTGGGCATTTTGGACGTCTCAAACAGATGAAAGACTCATCTGTCTGATGCCTTGTGATTTTCAAACCACAACAGAATGGATAAAAAGGATAAAGGGGAAGGGCATTAAAAAGTAATAAAATGTACCAATCATAGCAGTCGGGGTGTGGCCCCAAAAGTTGTTTGACTAAAACCCTTTCATAAGTGCTTTGCCTTTTCAAATCATGGTATTCAGACTATTTTGTTTGTGTGACTACAGTTCAAATATTACATAGTAGGTTTTGTTGCAAGATAATTTGTCTTTCTGGTTACGACCCTTGGTAGTCTTTTGGTTAAAATTTCCATCTCTTGGTCCTGACACATTTTCCATCTGCAGTCAGAACAAAAGTTGATTTGTGGTTTTATCTAAAGTCTGGATTCAAGAAGCCATGAACTTCCATCTTATATAGGAGAGACACAATGAATGTCACATGACAAGCAACAGGCAAAGCAAACAAAATAACTGCAACCATGCAAAGATTGCTACGAAATGAAAAAGCAACCATAAAAAGAAAAGTCCTGAGATGATGTCAATAAAAATTTTTAAGAATCCAATATTAACTTGCACAAAAATGCCTCTGTGGTAGACGTGTTTGTTTGCTCCACTCCATGCTGTTTTTTGTTTTATTTTGTGTTTCTGTTTTTCGCCTTCTCTACAGTGCACAAATGCCTTGCACTACTATGATACAGCAGAAAGGCATTGCTGGACATTGCTAACTCACACAGTCCCCTGGAATTTACTGGTTTTATACCATCTGAGATACAGTTCATTGTTCGCTCCTGCAGCCAACACCACAACCACACCCAGGAAGACCCCTAAGCCCCGAGTCTGAGTGACCAAGCTGACCCCTGGAAAGTGCTCTGGAGACGGTGATGCAAATGAGGCAAGAGGGGAGGGCTCCATGCTAGGTTGAAAGCCCGCTCTAGCTGATCACCGTACCCAGCCTCTTGCTAGCCAATGTGTGGTCTCTGGAAAACAAACTGGATGAGCTAAGAGCCAGGATTACAGCACAGTGGGAAATAAGAGAGTGCTACACTCTAATTTTCACAGAGACCTGGCTTTTGGACAAAGTCCCAGAATGCGCCGTTCAGCTACAGACTCACTCCGTGCACCGAGGAGATCAAACCGTAGCCTCCGGTAAGGCTAAGGGGGAGGGGGGGAGTGATGTGTGTGTTTATTAACAACTCGTGGTGTGGAAATGTATGGACTGTTTATAGGCACTGCTCACAAGATGGGGAGTTTTTACTGCTGAAATGCCAACCCTATTATCTAACTATTACCTAACTCTGCGGCAGTGCTTGGCAAACTCCATGACGTCATCAGCACCTTAGAGACGGCTCATCCCGATGCTGTTTTTATTACCACTGACAACTTTAATCAGTGTAATTTATGGACTGTACTTCATAAATACCACCAACATGTGAACATTCCCACCCGTGAGATGAACACACTGAATCATGTTTACAGCAACATATGCAGTGCATACAGGGCTGCACCTCGCCCCCACTTAGGACAATCAGACCACATCTTGCTGTTCTTGTACCTAGCTTACAGACAAAGGCTGAAACAAACAAACAAAACCTATCATTAAGCAAGTTAAACGTTGGACCCCAGAGTCTGAGAGCATCCTGCAGGACTGTTTTGCTCAGACAGACTGAGATGCATTTAGGGCTGCAGCCACTCTAGAGGATATCAGCATACAGGACTATGCAGAGTACGTGACTGGGTACATTAGCACCTGTATTGACAACATTGTGCCCACAGTACCAGTCAGGAAGTTCCCCAACGAGAAGCCCTGGATAAACAGTCAGGTACACCACATGTTGCATGCCCACTCTCTTGCATTTAGATCAGGCACTGAGACGGAGTACAAAGCTGCGAAGAACGGACTAAGAAAAGCCATCACAGCTGCCAAGAGGCAGTACAGAGAGAAGCCGGAGGGCTTCTGTTCTACTGCTGATTCTGGACTTATGTGGCAGGGCCTACAGCACATCACAGACTACAGGACCACCACCAGCACAATCAGCTCCAAAGACAGTCTGCCGGATGATCTCAACACTTTCTACACCCGCTTTGAGACATCTGGCAACAGCACAGAGTGGAGGCACACACACCTGGACCACACAACTCCCCTCCCCCAACAGTCTCTTCAGGTCATGTACACAAAGCACTAAGGAAGGTCAACCCCTGTAAGGCAGCTGGACCAGACAACATCCCTGGGCGGGCTGTCAAAACATGTGCCAATGAGCTGGGTGATGTTCTCTGCTCCATCTTCAACCTTTCCCTCAGTCAGCGCATCGTTCCATCCGGCTTTAAGATTACGATCATCGTCCCCCTTGTTAAAAAAAAGCCCAGCCACCTGCCTGAATGATTACAGGCCGGTAGCACTCACTCCAATCATCATGAAGTGTTTTGAGAGAGTGGTGCTTGCCTACATTCAGAGCAGCATACCGGACACTCTGGACACCCTGCAGTATGCCTACCAGCCCAACAGGTCCACCTCAGATGCCATCACAGCTGCACTACATTATTCCCTCTCCCATCTGGAGAACGAAGACTCCTACAACAGGATGCTCTTTGTTGACTACAGCTCCGCCTTTAACACGGTTATCCCCCATAAACTGTCTGCACTTGGCCTGCACCTCACCTTCTGTGACTGGCTCCTAGACTTTCTGACTGGCAGGCCCCAGTCTGTCAGGATTGGTAATAGGATTTCGGCCACCATTATCACAAACACAGGTACCCCACAGGGATGCGTCCTCAGCCCCATCCTCTACATCCTGTTCACCCATGATTGATGATTGTTTCGCCTCCGACAAAGATAACATCATCCTGAAGTTCGCAGATGACACTGCAGTGATTGAACGCATCACTGGTGGGGATGAGGCAGCCTACAGGAGGGAGGTGGACAGTCTGTCGTCATGGTGTGAGGACAACAACCCCACCCTCAACACAGACAAGATGAAGGAGATGATAGTGGACATGAGGAAGGAGAGGAGACCTCACCGGCCACTGTTCATCCCAGGGCTTGAATTGGAATGGGTGAGCAGTAATAAATACCTGGGCATCTACATCAGTGAGGACCTCACTTGGACTCTTAACATCACACAACTGGTCAAGAGGGCTCAACAGCGGCTGTACTTTCTGAGGAGGCTTAGGAAGTTTGGTATGTCGACTAAGATCCTCGGCAACTTTTACAGCTGCATTGTTGAGAGCATCTTGACCAGCTGCATCACCGTGTGGTATGGCAACACTACTGCTATGGACCGTAAACGCCTGCAGAGAGTAGTAAAGACTGCTGAGAAGATACCAGGACCCCACTGCCCTCTCTGCAGAGCATCTACAACTCCAGAGTCTGCAGAAGAAGTGCCTCAATCCTCAGGGACCTCATCCACCCCCAACACGAACTGTTCACACTTCTACCCTCAGGCAGGAGGTATAGAAGTATGAAATGCAGGACTTCCAGGCTAAAGAACTCTTTCTTTCCCAAGGCCATTAGATTCCTGAATAACTGACTGGAGTTTATAACCATGGGCCATCTCATTCTATCTACCTCACACAACTGTATTTGACTTATCCATCACACACCTACCTGCACAATTACATTTTATACTTCTATTCTGTTTTTATACTTTATGCTGCCTCTGTTACTTATTATCTATCTGCTACTTTTTATTTAAATATGTTTATCTTTATATGTTGGTTTTGTCATTTGGTGTGGACAGCAAAGAAAGAATATTATTGTACAGGGAAACGTATTTCCTTACTGTGCACATGACAATAAACTTTGAACTTGAACTTAAAAATGAGTTCCAGACATGCAAAAATCAAAATTTCAAAAGAGACCATTGTACACATCATAGTTGCCAAATGGCATACAAATCATGTGGTAAGCATCGACGCAGTATCATAATAACCGGACACAAAAATGGTGACACCCAGGAAGTCTACAAACAAAACGTGTCAGCATTCAGAAAGTTACTATTAGAACATTAGAACATTAGAACAATCTAGACGAGAACAGGCCATTCAGCCCAACAAAGCTCGCCAGTCCTATCCACTTGTTTCCTCCAAGAAAACATCAAGTCGAGTTTTGAAAGTCCCTAATGTCTTACTGTCTACCACACTACTTGGTAGCTTATTCCAAGTGTCTATCGTTCTTTGTGTAAAGAAAAACTTCCTAATGGTTGTGCAAAATTTACCCTTAACAAGTTTCTAACTGTGTCCCCGTGTTCTTGATGAGCTCATTTTAAAATACCAGTCTCGATCCACTGTACTAATTCCCTTCATACTTTTAAACACTTCAATCATGTCACCTCTTAATCTTCTTTTGCTTAAACTGTAAAGGCTCAGCTCTTTTAATCTTTCCTCATAATTCAACCCCTGTAGACCTGGAATCAGCCTAGTCGCTCTTCTCTGGACCTTTTCTAGTCCTGCTATGTCCTTTTTGTAGCCTGGAGACCAAAACTGCACACAGTACTCAAGATGAGGCCTCACCAGTGCATTATAAAGGTTGAGCATAACCTCCTTGGACTTGTATTCCACAGATCGTGCTATATAACCTAACATTCTGTTAGCCTTCTTAATGGCTTCTGAACACTGTTGGGAAGTTGATAGCTTGGAGTCCACTATGACTCCTAAATCCTTCTCATAAGGTGTACTCTCGATTTTCTGACCGCCCATTGTGTGTTCAAACCTAATATTTTTACTTCCTATGTGTAATACTTTACATTTACTGACATTAAATTTCATTTGCCACAAATCTGCCCAAGCCTGTATGCTATCCAAGTCCTTCTGTAATGATATAACGGATTCCAAATTATCTGCTAATCCACCGATCTTGGTATCATCTGCAAACTTAACCAGCTTGTTACTTATTCATGAAAAATAAGCACATAAAATGGCTGTACTGACCATACAAGTAGAGTTTGGAGATGTCATTAAGTCAAAATGTTCAGGTCAAATAGAACCAGAAAGACTAATAATTAAACAAACTGCTAAGGATGTTTTTCAGGAATTGTATTTAGGTTATGGCTTGCGAAATTTCAGAACCAAAAAATAAAAAGAAATTAGGGTTAGGATTAGGGTAGGGGATACCAGCGAGCTGGTATACACGGGTTCATACTGTATACAGTATTCTATCAGTTATTTTTATTTCAATTCCAATCCCATAATTCCTTATAAAATACTTAACAATTAAGAACACTCCCTGGAAATTCAATTATTTCTCATTTAACCCAATAGGGAAAAATGTATCTAATGCAGTGATCCATTCCAGCTCCTTCTTGAGCTTCCTGTTCTTATTTCAATAGGTCTCAGTCTCTAATGGAAAAAAAAGGGGTTCATGACCTGATTCATTAAAATGAAGATATAATTTGCTCCGTTTTTTTTTATTATCTATTAGTCTAAGGTGTTGGATAAATCGTGCCCTAACAGTGTTCTTAGTTTCTCCTATATATATTAATCCGCACTTATTGAATTGGATCGCGTAATTGCTAAATCCTGAAAAATAGGCAGTTCTCTCAATGTCACAGGATTCTTAATCATTTTTTTATTCCTGTATGGGATCTGCCATGCTGTTTTGTTTTTCTTACGTAACGTACAAAAAGCCCTAACTAAATGATCTTTCAAATTTTTGTTTTTACGATATACAGACAATAATTTAATGTCCGCGAAATAATAGCTGGGCTCCTTGAAAATTATTTTTCAGCACTTTAACAACCTCCTGTGCTTGTGTAGAGAAAGTAAAAACCAATTGAATTATATTTTGTGGCGATCCCCTTTCCATAGACACTTCCAAATTAACATCAGGGTCTCTCAATACATTAACCTCAGGGTCCCCACCTCGATCTCTAGGGTTAGGGTTAAAGTTAGGGCCAATTCTATCTCCCCCTAATTCTGTTGGTTCCTCTACATTAACCTTAGGATCCCCCAAGATATTAACATCAGGGATCCGCCCATGGGCCTTAAGTTTAGAATAATGGCCAGGGTTAGCCTGTAGTAATCTTTGTTATCCATTCGAGAACAAACTCCGAGGATCAAAATTAACATCAGGGTCCCCACGTGAATTAACATCAGGGCCCCTATTATGGGCCTTAAGATTAGGATAGGTCGGGGGGCAGGCTGATCCAATTCTACCATCAGACCGTACAGTTTGTTCCACGCCCCTCTCATAAAATATCAAATTAGCATCAGGGATGTCATTTACACTTTTAACCTCAGGGCCTAAAATGTAAAGACCAAGCTCTCTATGAGTTGTTGATCCTCACTTTCCTCAAAAATATATGGTCTACAACCAAATACAAGTCTATAAAGCCCATGACTATCCTCCACATCCTGTGCTATTTTCTCAGCCTCTAATTGCTGTAAATTGGACTGAAATAAGACAGGTAAGTATTTACTAATCCCATCCGACCCACACAAATTGTCTGCCAAGACCCTATAATTTGTTTGTAATCTTCTATTTCTAACCCTTTGTTGTTTTTTTTTTTGTAGGCCTTGGATGTCCCGACAAGGTAAGAACGATGAAGAAAAAAGAAAAGGATAGACCAAAAGGTAAGTACCTCCGTCCGGGAAATTAACTATTTGTTCCATTCTAGGTACCCAAGCCCCTGAAAAGCAAGAAGTCTCTACTTGGAGGATCCCCATACATCTAAGCCCCCATTTATCCAATTGATTCAAGCCAGACTGCTCTCCCATATTCCCGAAATCCTCGTCTGATTCATGAAAGGTTAACCAAGAGATATAAGAGATATTTGTCACGTCCCCCTGATAAACTGGAATTTGTGGTATACTCGTCCTTTATTTATAATATTTACAGGGGCCTCCAAATATCTTTTATAGGTATTACCAACCTCAGACTTGACTTCCCTTAGGAACCTTCTAGAATAACCCCTCTTTCTCAAGGATGAAAACAAAATTTGAATGGCCTCATACACATGCTCCTCCTCTGTATTAATATGGTAAAACCTAATAAGTTGTGACTTGATAATGCCTCTAAATGTATGTTTTGGATGATAGCTCTGTTTTTGTAAAAGAGCATGTGTATCCGTACTCTTAAAATACACCTTAGAATAAAGTCTTTTCTCCGATCCCGACACTGCCTTAAAATACAACTGAGTATCCAAAAATGTTAAAGTTTCTGAGCTCGCCTCCACCGTCAATTTAATGGTCTTATGAACATTGTTTAAGATGTGTAAAAAGTTTTCAAACTCCTGCTTTGTATGTGTCCAGATCCCAAAGATATTGTCTAAATATCGTAAATAAAGGTAAAGCAATCTATGACATCTAGAAAAGGCCTGCTCCTCCCAATCCGCCATGTAAATATTCTCATATGAAAGAGCATACCCTTTGCCCATAGCATTTCCATAAGTTTGCAAAAATAAGCTCCCATTAGATTCGAACTCGTTGGTAATTAAGTTTAATTTTAATAATTCCAGGAGATACCCATCTGGTCTTTCTACATCTGGATATCGTTTTAAAGTCCTCTCTACTGCCTCCATTCCTAACTCTGTATTGATGTTAGTATATAGAGATTCCACATCCATGGAAAACATGAATGCTCCTTTGGGGAAAGACCTATTCTTAATCAATTGTAAAAAATGGTATCTTGGACATAACTGTTATGTTTATGAGAAAGTGGGTTAAGATAATAGTCAGTAAATTCTGACACCCTGTAGGATTCCGAGCTACAATCCGAGATAATCGGCCTACCTGGGGGAATCTGGTACTGTCCATGTTTCCAGTTTTTTATGTACCTTCGGTAATAGGTAAAATTTACATGCCGATAAATCTGAAGGACCTGCCAAATACCGTTTTTGTTGAGTAGTAATAAAGTCATCCTCCTGGATACAATTCAAAATATTTACCAATTTGGTATGTGTTTTTTCCCGACTGGATTTTTTAAGAGGTCGATAATGTAATCTATTTGACAACTGCCGCTTAGCCTCAAAAATATTTTGCTCCCTGTCCAAAATAATGGTCATTGACCCCTTGTCTGCCGGTTTAATAATAACCTGTTTATTTTTTCTCCTCAGGAATTCCAAAGAGGATCTTTCAGCTGCTGTTAAATTATCCGGAGCTTTAGGAATAACCTCAATTTTAGCTAAATCCTGTTGATCATCTTTGATTAAATCTAGGATGACCTGACTGAGTTTCACCTCCTTGGGTTCCCAATGGGAATGCTCGAACAAAGACTTTCAGAGCCTGGCCAATTTCGTATTCGAAATAATCTAATAATTTCAGACGACGATGATATTTACACATGTCCCTCTTTATTTCATCCATATCTGTAAACAGGTTTCCATCCAAGGAGTTTTTGCGAAAAAATATTTAGCACTTCAAATTTTAGCTGATGGAAATGCTAATTATCGATAAAATGTACATGTCGACATAATATTTTTCCGTTTAACTTTAGCGCATAAATTCCATATCGATACTTCAGATGTCGCAAAAACTACATTCGAAACACTTTTTGTCAGAAAAAAAGGGCTTTAACGCAAATAAATGTGTCACATGATACATTTTCATCACGTGCAATCAAAACGAGAATAGCGGAGCGGTTTGCATGGTCTGATGAAGAGACTCGTTATTTCTCGTGATGAGCCAATGCAGTAGCGGATAGGCTGGGTCTCCTGCTACTAAAAGGGGTACCTGAACTCCCTCCACATCAACTGTAGCCTGGGGGTGTCTCTCAGGATGTCTAAATAATACAAAAACTGCAAAGGTAATTTACTGTGGCAGTCAAAATATTGAATAAACCATGTGTTTCATTATCTAAACATTTTTTTCTTGTAATTAAATGGCAGATATTTTAGCATATATGAGAAATTCTCTCATTAATATTAACTTTAGTTTTTTTTTGATTAAACATTATTTTGTATTAATTCAAATTTCAGTTTTAATTAAAAACCTTAAGGGAAGCAGGTTACAGTACTAATTCAGTTGGGATGTTGAAAAGTAGGCTCACCTGTACAGATCCGATGCTGCAAACACAGCTGCATCATGGTCACTTCCAGGAGTGCCAACGCAAATGTCTCGTATCATGCACCTGTCATCAACAAGGGCCTGGAGAACAATAGATGGCCATCCTTTGCGATTAATGTAATCACGGTAGCCATCTGTCGGGGGAAGAATAGGCACATGCGTGCCATCCAGCGCACCGTAAATCTGTGGCACAAGATGCACCAAGGAATTGCGGCATGCAATTTCATTGGCCTCCGCTACAGTCGGAAGTCTGATATAACGCCGCATTAATTTTTCTTTAATAGCGGTGCATACAGCATATACACATCGATGGACGGTAGTTTTACTAACCCCGAAACTTTCTCCAACTACTCTATACTCGGCGCAGGTTGCCAGCTTGTAAAGGGCGATGGCAATCCGCTTTTGGGTTGGAACCGGTGGTCGGTGGCAACCTGTGATGGGCGCAACATCAGGACTGATGAATCCACACAACATCTCAAACGTCGGCCGTGTCATTCTAAAATGTTGCAGCCAGAGATTTTCTGTAAAGTGTCTCTCCACCACCTCCTCCCAGAAGGTCTTATTCCGTCGTCTCTCCCATACCCGTGGGTTTCGTCGCACTGGGGTACTTTCTTCGAGCTCAAGGGCTATCGGACAAGCAACTGCTTCATTCTGCTGTCGTCTTCGGATATTATGTACAATTCCAATTATTTGTGAAACTGAAATAACAGTAAGCTGGCAAATTTCAAAAAACTGTCTGAATAATCTCTCCATTTCTTTGTTTCTTTGTTTAGTGGAGGGGGTGTAACGTGGAAAACAAAAGGTAGATAATTTGCGACATACACAAAATTATGTATGGAAACGGCTCAAGGGCAGATTTTTTTTCGCGATACAACAAAACTTATGTGACAATTCGTTTCGGGGGGGATGACGTCATCACGCACACCATTTTATCGATAAAAAGCCAGTAGGATGGAAACAGGCTGGAGACAGCAAATTTCGCACATTTTTTTTACGTATATTCTGTTTGTCGATAGCAAAACGTCGCAAAAAACTGGATGGAAACTTGGCTTGTGTGTAATGGTATCGGAATAAAGGTAAGTCCCCTTTGTAGAAGAAATATATCTGATTCTGTTAATCTAAAATTATTACTCAAGTTAAAGATGTTACGCTCTTTGGCATCTACAAACGTATATGACTCCTGCACCAGATCCAAACATTCCAGTCAATGGTCAACTATATGGTTGTCCTGCTCTCCTGTCCAGTGCAATTCATCCCCATGGACTAACTCTACATCACCCTGTCTTAGACTGTTTATAATCTCAACCCCTGGCAATAAAGGTAACATCTGGTTCAATTCCTGCACCCTAGTATAAACTTCTTCTGACTGATCCGTGACCGAAAAGGGAATTTTGGCCATATAAACTGTTCCCCGTGGAAATTTAACTTTCAAAATTGACACCAACGATAAATAATAAGACATAGCTTTTTTTCTCAGGAGACCGCTTATTACAATCATTAAGGCCTATACATACCAAAACCTTCAGCACATCTCGATTAGCCTTTTTAATCTTACCTATTACATTCACCAAGTCACTTATTCCTGCTCCAGGAAGGCTGAATATATCCAATTGATCCTGTCTGTAACAGGGAATCCTATTCATATTAGAATCTCCAAAAATCACAAATGGTTTACTAATATTTGGAACTATTTTTTTATCATTCCTCCATTCCTTGAATCTATTTGGACGATCAACTATTTCAATCTTCTTAATATCCCTAGAAATATTATTATTGATGGGATCAGTTTGGGATGTAGAGTCACCCACAATATCTGGTGTCAACTCCTCCCCTCTCATCTTTTCCCCATCCTGTATCGTAGATGTCACGTCCATAACTTCCTGTTCTAATAAAAGCTGTTCTGGATACATAGAAGAGGTCCCTACAAGAGAAGAACCACAATCCAAAATCATAATATGATCTTTTATTACCTGTCCCCCTAACACTGTAAATTCCACCACTTCTGAAATTTTTGAGGCCCCCATATCAGTCATTTCTACTACTTGTTCCTGTTTACCTTCCAACTCATAACTCCCTTCCCGAGTTATAATCCTACTTCCCTGTTTTTCCTGTTCCCTATTAAATCTCTGTTTAGATTAAGACAAATTTATCCCTACCTCCAAAGAAGACATCCCTTCGACTCCTCCCGCTCCTCCTATCTAATCTGGAACCCTTCTACTGGTAAGTAAAGAATCGTCAATATTTTCTTTAACATCATTAACCTCTATTCCTTTTTCTCTTACAGGTTCAACGTATCCAACATCCATTCCTTCCGGACCCAACAAGGTAAGTTGTACTTTATTAATTTTTCTCACCTATCCAATCTTTGATAACCACAAAGTGTATGCCACTGGCCTTTATACTGATGACCTGGTGGTGCTAGCTGATGCACATTTCCAGTTGACCTTACTGTATGTAACAACCATGTAGAAACTGTAAACAAATAATCCACAAAATGGTGGCACCAATTAAAAAACAACATTTTGCAGTGGATGATTGTTATTTTCAACATCATTAGAAACATATCAAACTCAAAAAATATGTGATTACAAGATTCATTGACCTCTAAAACTCTTAAAATAAAGCCTCAATAATTCTTCATAGCTAAGGAGAAATTTAAAAAAATCAAAAACAAAGGAATCAGGACAAGAAGGAGGTAATGACATCAACAAAACACTGACAAAATTTAAACAAATGAAAATACAAAAATCAATTGCACAAGGAAGCAGAAACAAACTTAATGAACAAATTAATGATGCATTCAATGAAGAATGCATGCTGCTGCTGCGTGAGCCTCATCTAAACAACCAGAGAACTAGGAAAGTACTTATGGTGGGCCCCTTAAAAGCACTTCTGACCAGGGGGTTGTTGAGCTTGGAATTGGAAGGTAGCAGTAGACAAGAACTCAATGGACAGGATGAAAGAATGTCAGTGTTGGAGAAAGAGAGTGGTTTTTTTCTGAAGGTGATTTGGGGAGTGTGTCTTGAAGTGGATAAATGAATCTGCCATCACACATAATGCTTAGCGCCCTCATTTTGGATAGGCAGGTCTGTAGGTGTAGGTTTTGTTGTTTCACACTCTTCTTTCTCACTCTCCTTCTTTTCTTAATAAACCCATCTTTTGCCCTACTTTGGGCACTTGTGTTTGTTTATGGGTTTAGTTTATGAGAACACCCTCTTCACCATGTCCACAACACATAAACAATTCTGTTGCTTGTAATAGTAAAAGTATATTACTTATTCAAACATAATATGGGGATCATTCGAATCTATGCATCCCATGTAAGTGTGAATATGACTATGAAGTGACTGAAGTCTACTGTATGTTTGAATTACACCCTATCCAACGTTGCCTTGTGCCCACCTGTGCCACGTGAACCAGAACTGGAGTAAGTGCATTTGAGAGTAAAATGCTACAATAAAAATCAGCTGCCATACTCTGCTGTTTGTTGGCTGGTGTGAAGGTCCACCGACGTCCTTACCCAGCCAGGACAAGTTCAGGATGGAACGATAGGGGAAGACAACTTATACAGAGTTTTATCATCCCCAAGACACTAGATGGTAGTGAGCACACGCTCAGGTTCCCACATGGGGGCCCACAGGGCATGCCGGGTATTCTAGTCCTGGAGGACAGCCCTGTTGGGGCCTGTGGGAGCCACCAGGGGGAGCTGCAGGATTGATGAGTCCCTATTTTATGAAGTTTTCACCTCACCCAGAAGAGCTTACAGACCACATGTGCAAAAGATTGGAAGCACTACTGGAGCAGCTTAAATAAAAGGAGATGCCTGCCTCACATTGGAGAGCCAGAGATGGAAGGAGAACAAAACTTGAGAGGAGTAGTGAAGGAGGCATTGACTCAGGAAAAAAGGAAGGAAAAGAGTTGTGCTTGTGCTGTACTTGTGCTTATTGAGTATACTTGTGGTTTTAGGGTGGGAAACACTTATCATGAAGAGTTTCTCATGAACAATAGACTCTTTGCACTTTTAACTTGTGTCCATGCCTGTTGTGTTGGGTGTTGGGGGAGTTGGAGAAGCCCTTACTGTCCACACTGGTTATTAAAATGATTAGCCTCTGAGTGCTGTCTTGTCAGGAATGCATTGGAGTTTGATTTTTTTTGTATGTGTTTTGCTTTGTTTGGATGTATTATTAATCTTAAATTCTTTTTTCCTTCTACTTGTTTTTCAAAGGACATTGTAATTCTGAGGCTCTGGTCTTGTTTTGTCAAGTATCTTGGTGCACATTTGTGAGTCATGTGACTTAGCACAATCAAACTTTAAAAGTAAGCAATTAACACAGCAAAACATCCAAACTTTGAAACCATAAAGAAAAGACAGCCCAGCAGGTCTAAATTATTATTTTTACTACATTTTTGTTCTGCTGCTACACTATTTTGTTTTTGCTGTGGGTGCTACTGTGTTGTGTTTTCGTTGCCATGATTTGTTGTGTGGTTGGCGGAGATGGAGTCCTGGATGTTATGCTGTGTGAAGTGACTTACGTGAAGGTTTATACGCCAGCCACATCTCCATACTTGCATCCAAGTTGGTAGTTATTTAAAAATAGAGTTGGTAAGTTATTTAATGTTTTTCTGCTTTAGAGCATTAGCAATTCCTTTTTGACTTCCATTCTGGTTTTGTTATTAGTTCATTTTGAATTCATGATAAGCGACTTTGTTTCCATATTTTTGATTATGACTTTTTCTTGCCAGTGCTTTTCCATAGGAGGGAAATGTACACTTAAATAAGCAGGTGGGCTGTCCCTGTGATGCAAGCCAAATGAACTTCTAGCATTTCAGTGTGTCATTATCGTACATTTTTTTTTTCTCCATTTCTTAATTCTGTGGCAACAAGACCCTACTTGAGACTATTGCCTGAGCAAACAATAAAACCATAGGCTATTTAGGAAAGGCTTCTGGTTTTGACTTAATTTTGTCTCCAACTTAAGTTTTGTTTTTGTCTTTGAAAACATTGACAAAAGAACAATGACTTTACTTTGACCATTACTTTTGACAGCACCTCTGTTGGATCTCATAACGAAAAATTCATTAATCTTACATTAATGTATCTATTGTAAGCGCTCATTACACAACACATAGAATTCATTGAGCTATCCAGCCTTCGAACCTTTTCCTCAACACCAAGCCACCTGGACACGGCTGAAGAGCTAACACCTCAGTCAATGAAACCTATGATCCTGTCGTTTGATGATATGCTGCTCTCCTGTGCCTTTAGAGATATCTGGTTTAAATCAAAACATAGGGGGCTTTGCCCCCTGCTCGCTTTGCTTGCCCAACCCCTGCCTGCGCTATGCGCCCACCACTTCCCGTCTCTGCCACTCGCGTTGTGAAGAAGGGGGCTAAACGCACCCCAAGGAGACGTGATCGCATCTCTGACACCCCCTCTTAAACGGTGATACAATGGGAAACACATTGTTTTGTTTTTTTTTTTACTTCCTCTTTGCTCAATCAGCTGCTGGTTTGCTGCTGCTGCCGTTCCACATGGTCACACGGCGCACTTCTGTCATATCACCTATGTCCATATATTTGATCTCTTTTCGCTTTTGCCTTTTTATCAATATCATATTGAATTTTGATTCCGTGTTTGGGATTACATCGTAAAAACGCAACATATAACTGCCCGTGAGTGAATATTGTTTCATTCTCTCTACAAGAAATGTGTCTGACATAACCACGCAGAACTTTTCCAAATCTCCAAGAGCATAAGCTCTTGTTGTCTCTCTGGACGTGAAATCACGTCTCATCTCCTTCCAAGATTTTGTTTTATAATAGATATAATATAATAACTTTTCTCTGTTGTTTGAGAAGGTTTGTCTTCCATTGCCTGTTTTAAAGGGTTTGTACTATAAAAACATTAGGCTATAAACCAAGGCTGCAAAACTAAATAACCTGTTTTTTAAGATACACACAGCATGACAGTATGAAAATGGAGCAGGCGGCAGAAGAAGTTACTGAAATTTGGGTCTTCCAATGGATTTCATGGTTTGTTAGGAGTACATGTCAACTTCACGCCTTTTAGAGGTTACACTCACGATTCAGGCAGAGTGTCAGGGTGGAGGTGCAGAAAGAAGAAAGTGTTTAGACATCTGAATGCAGGTAGCCCACTGGAAAACACGAAACAACTCATACAACATATATTTTATTTAAAAATATGATGTCCATAGAATAGTTTATTTAATAGTTTAACATTCAAAACTTGAATTCACTATAAGTACACAAAATTAGAGTTCATTTGCATTCAAAAAATATCAACTGTCCACTTCTTCTGTTTAAATCATTCACTCTGCTTAATTATACAGTAGTGCTACACAAGACTGAGATGGTGTATTTAAAGACACTGTCAATTTCACAGTTACAATGTTTTTCACAAACTTAAAAAGATAACTGTTAAAGTAAAATATGTATAATGAAGTGCAAAATGTAATACTGTAAGGGGAAAAAAATACATAGTAAAAACCTTAAGCTTTAGGATTGATCGATCCAATGGGGATAAAAAATCTTAACATTATCACCTACAAAGTATTTATGAGAATACTCTGATAAATATTAAAATAAAATGTTATCTAACATTACACTTAGAAGTGAAACATTTATTTAATTGTGGGAAATAACCCAGTGTAGAATTAAACCGTTTAAGAAACCGTTTATGCTGTCTAAGAAACCAATGGATGTATGTGATTGGACAGTTAAGTTCTATAAATGCCTGCTCAGGTTTAGTTTTGATTGGATGTCCTTTAAGTGATATGTCTGGATGTCTCCTACATCTAATTCAGGCATGCCGTGTGGCTTAGTTGCTTGGACTTTTCGGGATGACTTGCCCAGAGGCTTAAATTAATATACACTTTCTGAGACGTAGGAGGAAACCTGAGTACCTACAGAAAAAAAAACACAAGTACAGAGAAGACATGGCAAACGTATTCAAGCAGAGTGACAACCACTTTGCCACTGAGGCTGCCTACGTATTATCAAAAATTATGAATGGCATTCTGTATGAAAGATGCTATAATGAAATAATGATTGTTCAACTAAGTACACAAAAAGAAAATATTTTTGTTCTATTAGGAAAAAATTCCAGTCACAATAAATATAATTGACGATAACATTCTTCTCCAATAATTCCATCCAACTGCTACTATCCATGTACCAAGCATGTAATTTTCATGAAGATGTTTCACTGAAGTGTTACAGTCCGTCGTCCTCTTCTGGGCATGACTGAACCTCCTTTAATCTGTAGGCTAGAGAAACGTTCATTCAAAGTGATGGCAGTCTGAAATGAATGCAGAAGGCATAGAATGTGTTATTTGTGACAGGACAGTAAAGACAGTAAATCTCTTGAGCAAATCATGAAAATGGTACAAGACACTATGATGTCATAAAATAGAGCTGATCATTCAAATTGACGTTTTCTCAGTAGATGCTATCAATTTGTTATTTTATCATACAATACATACTAATTCAGAATCATCCTTGTTTAATCCATTTCAGGATTTTCCAGGTGCTGAAGCCTATCCCAGAAGCATGAAGAATAAGGTGGAAGCCAGCTATGAAACCGAGACAACTCAACCAGTAGCCTTACTTATATTGAAAGGTCACCAGTCCACTTAACCTTAAGCTGCATGTATTTGAGATATTTGAGAAGAACTGGAGTATCAAAAAAAAAAAAAAAAGCTGAGCTGAGCTGAGATTTTGAACACAGAGCTTTAATAAACCACCATGCCAGCCCCTCCATTACATATGTCCTTTGAATTATTTTCAGGTTTATGAATTAGTAGCAGGAGCACTCACTGTATGACAAGCTGAGTATGGCCAATGTGAAAACAAGGAGGGATAGTTGTCCCTCATACAGGGAAACAACTTGAATGGAGAGAGAAAGAAGTATTTCTGGACAATAAATGGAGGAGTATCTCTTGGTCAGAGGTGTGGGTATTCCCTACTGGACATACACTTTTGTAATTTGAACGTCAGGACTGATCCAATGCATTTAGATAGAAATAGGCTTGAAAGCCCATTTAGTGCAGCTAGACAGCATTACATTCACAAAATGCAATTTACATGCTAAAGTCTGACCCCAGGAAGAAACAGAAAAGGGCAGAAAAATAAGCTTTTACAAATATCTAAAAATGCTTAGTATGGCAGCGGCAAATGGTCATCCTCCTCTAGAGCAGGCAGCGTGACTGATGTGTGTTCTCTTTACACACCCACTGGTTAGGATTTGGTTTTTCAAGTTTTTCAAATTTTGTTCTTACCAATGGGTCTTAAAAATGTTAAACCCAAAATTTATATTATTTTTTACTTATAACTTAAAATATTGGTGTGTATTCCCACTTTCTGTGGGCAGCTCCAAAGAGTTTGCTATAGAGTTGTTATGAAAAGAAATCTAGGATGTGTGACACACGACACCATGACAGCGATGGTATAAAGGTCAGCTCTGTGCACTTACTGGTTATCTGTGGATAAAAATATTTCATAAGAGCTTTGTGAAGGCATTTCTTTGTTTTGTTAGATCTTCTGGTTTTGACTTTTAGTATTTCAAGTTTCTAACTACATCTTTATTTTGTGATTTGATGGGATTAATTCTACAATTTTGGACCCAGCTAGGTCTCATCTTCTGGTTCATTTCCATATCTCAGTTACATCAGGACACTTTGGTTATCCCTCACAATTTGGCCTACCAGGACATTTCTCAGTGGGATGTTCTCGGTGGGCAATGCTGTTGGCTCAGACTGTGAGACGAAGAGCGTGAACGACATTCTCAGTGCTCCTCTCTAATCACGTGATCCAGCTATTTCCTTGGTCATTCCCCACCTCCCTAACATAGCAGCCTGACCAAAACAAACAGCGGGGTTGTGTAAAACACAGATGAGAGAAGTTTCTTTAAAAATGAAAAGAAGAAACTGAAACTTGGGGGAAAAAGTGAAGAAATGTGTAAGAATATTAGCAATTGATGACTGATATATGACTAAAGCAAGGTGTGTAGCAGGGGTCACCTCATCAGCCCATTTACTATGACTACCTTTGGTGGTATGCAAGTCAAGACAGTTCATCAAAACATTCAAATTAATAGATGTTTTCAAAATTTATTAAGCAGCAACCATAATGGTGAAGGGTAAAATGAAAGCTTAGGAGAATGGTGTTAAAAGTCCAGTGATAAATAAGATGGCAAGATAGTTAAAATAGTTCTCTTTGAATGAATTTCATCTAGTTATTTTAGCTCTATACAGATATTTTAATAAGGAATTTCTCCTGATTTTGAATCTTTATCCTCTCCATTTAAAAGAACATCTCTGCTTCACTCATTCAATAACAACTATCAAATTTTAATCTTTCTCATGTGGGACAGAGAAAATCATGAAATTAATCACCTATAATAGGCTCACAGGAAACATGAGGTAAAAAAGAAGAAAGGCGTTTATGTTGTCTACAAAATATGAGAGTGAATAACTAATATAAAAATATCCAGTTTTAAAATTGCATCGATCTATTGTCTCTACACAATCTTTTTGATTAGTTACTGGTGTTAGAAATGTTTCTAGTGTTTGGTTAAGAATAATTTCTATATTTTTGAACTCATTGATTTTTAATATTTGATCATTTTTACTTTCTTGTATATGAAGTATAGGCAAAGTATTGTAATCGTCCAAAAATTCCACCTCAAGATTTTGAGGAATCTCGATGTTTTAGACCTCCCTAAGTTCGATTTACTTTCTTGTAGGGAAAGTATTGTAATCATCCAAAAATTTGATTTCAAGATTTTGATGAATCTCAACATTTCAGACCTCCCTGAGTTTGAAAATACCATTTTTGGAATTATGTCTGTGTGTCTGTCTGTGTGTGTCTGTGTGTGTACAAAAAGTTAAGTATTAGGTACAAAACGTAGATTTCTGTCAACTTTTGAGCTATTTCCGCTAACTGTAATAGCTACCACTAAGAAGTGGAGCTGCAGAGTCTGATTTATTCAACTTTACTTTATAATAATTGTTTAATATATTATTCATTTGATTTGATTTGTAGTTAATGGTTTTTTAATGTACATAATATAAAAATATAATCATTTTCTTACGGTTTTCTCCTCAAATATCCATCCCCAAATCTGAGTATATGAGAAAGCATAGGGGAGAACACTTCCGATTTTTGCAAATAATTTTGGTTATACCATTTATAAGTCAGCAATGTGAGGCAATTATGATCCTAGTACTGGATTTATCTTTGCATTGTTAACAAGAGTTAATGGTTGTTGTCTTATGGGCTACAAACTTGCTACTGTGTTTCTGATGGTGAGTTATGGTTTACATTCTATATATTGATGAAAGATTACAGAACATATTCACTAATGTTACTTCATCTTGTCCACATTATTTTCTGCCCTTATGGCCTGTCATTGCCTGCGTCTTAACAGAAAATTCTTTAGCCTTTGAGTATTCAGTACATTGGCTATTTATGAGAAACCCATCACTCTGTGTATTTTAATATTGTTTCTATAGGAGTTTTCAGGACAGGCTGGGTTTGGATTCAGTTTAAAGTTATAAATAATGTCAGCTGAGATAGATCAAATGTTAACATGCTAGATGGATGCAGACACAAAATTACTCATAAAGAGGAATCATATGATCTAGTTCTTGAATGTTTACTCATTGATCTCACTTTCATCAAATGTTTAGTAGATTTTGAACCAGATTTCATTTCGTTGTGTAAATGTGCTTATTGTTTGATCTCTTGGAAATCATAGCATAGTGCTTATAGCCAGTCTACGGACCCAGAATATTTAAAAAAAGTTGAAATACTGTTTGGTCAGTCACCTGTTTGCCATGGAGATTTACTGTATGTGGCTAACTCTTCAATGTGTAAAGGGAATTCCTTTTATAACAGAAGATGCAATAACTGGACATGTGGAGGGTAGCATGATGGAAAAAAAAACAGACAAATACGGTACATTAAGACCAAAGAATGATGGAGATTTTTCACCTTCACTTGGCAGAGAGGCTTGTAGCTCTGCAAAGCTACATCGGACAAATGCTGCAGTTGGGACAAATACATTAAAGATACAGTACAACAGTACAGAATATTAGCATATGTGCAGGTCAAGTACCTGATTGGCTACTGCTTTAAAGTTAAACCGCAAAGGAATTCCTTTGGGTTGAGGATGTGCTTCATCTGCAGCTTCAGTTTGTCTGTCTGATGGAACTGATGACTGTTTAAATCTTAATCTTGAAGCCCTAGAAACAAAGAAGAAGTTAATGAAATCTAAAAGTACATCACAGACTACTATCTCTGTGTTGTAATCTGAGTTTACTGACAAATTAGCTTTTAGGCATTGAATATTATAATTAACTGAAATACTACTGGTATCATTTTTTGGACAAAATTCTTTGTGGTTCTGGTAGATGTATCATGGTTTTCATGCTAGGATTATTCTGGTCAAATCACTTATACCAAATTTACTAAGGGAAGATATGTAAGACTCCTAGACTGGTACAAAGAAAAACCCTTCCACCAAAATCAGATTCAGATCAAAGGAGTGGTATTGTCATGGTGGTGTCTATACCTAAATTTACATTTATTTAGGAGATATTCTGTAGTTGCCATGAAAATACACAAAAACATTCTTGAATACCCTCCATGCTGTTTTCTCCAGCTCCATCATAAATGACACGTCTGTTTGTGGAGCAAGAAAAATGCCTTCCTTAATCTTGGAATCGGTTAATCTTGGAAATATTGAAAATATCAAAATCTTTCTTTTACCTTATTCCTCACTATCGTAAAATTTTTTATCAGGTAAAATTTCATATGCTGTAGGAAGAGGAGGCAAAAATATTTTTGTTGCGTCATCAAGTGTTTTATGTGCAACACTCTTCTGCCCTTCAACAAAATGCTTACAGAGTTGCCAGTTCTTTTTAATGTAATGAGTTTATTTAGCACATCTGTCACATTCGCAGATTAAACAACAGTACTTGGTATATCCGAGAAGCCCTCCTAGTAGCAGTGCAATTACTTTTACGTCAACACTGCTGTTCCTGTTGTACTGTATATGTAAATGTATAATATTAGGAATATCACAAAAACAGCCAACTGCAATAAAATGGCACATGATTGGGAAATTTAAAGGTGATGTTTGTGATCAGCAGGCCAAAATCTATAAGGTACACCCAAAAGTGTTTGATAAGCAAACTCTTCATTGCTCATTGTTATTAATTCTGCTTAATCCTTCTCACTGATGTAGAAAGTACAGGTACTGGGCACACTCATGCAAAAAAAGGACAATTTAGAGTGTGACAAGAAGATTATAAGACATAACAAAATACTATTTCTTGGAAAGCAATATGACTTAGAGTGTTTCTGCATTGATAGCATTTGTAAAGTGGGAGTAGAGAAATGACAAGCAAGTCTGTCTGTGTTATACAGTAGATAAAACATAAAAAAACATCTAAATGGAAGGATGTATGGAGCAATAAAAGACAATTGCCAGTGTTATGTAGAGTGTGAAATCTGATGGATCCTTTAAACTTTTAAGTGTTCTTATGTTTTACTTACATTGTGTCCTTAGTTGCCTTTGGGTTTGGGACAGACACTGTGAGGACAGAGCCAGAGGTGGGAGGCTGTCTCCATCTTTTTGGAAAAAGTATAGAAAATTAGAATAAGAACTGTTGAGGTGGTTTTAATAAGTAGCTTTAAGTTAAAGTGTGTTCATTCCTCATCTTACCTTCTCATTTTATTTCTTTTCTCAGTGAAGGTGCCATCCACTTGCTGGATATTGAACTAAAATGCAGAAACATTTTCAATAATGTTACAATAAAGTTGATATAAACACATTTTCATATAAAGCATATCAAAAATCTGAGGAAAACAAATAAAAATGAGATTATGTCTGCTTCAATTAAAAAAAATCCCAATAAATCAGATTTTAACTCAGATGTGATTTAAGTCAGCATTTCTAAACAGAATTCCTAAATAAGTTGTTTCTTCACATTCATTTTAAATTTTAACAGCACTCTTTTAGAAAATTATCATGTATTTCAGTGCTGTTGACTTTTATGGTATATTGTGATTTGTTTGCCACAGTGCCCTTTGTCCAGGCGTTCTTTGGACCAAAACCTGATGGGTAGTATCTACAAAGTATGAAGAGCACACAGATGAGTCCTTTATGCTCCTTTATAACTGTAGGCTTTTCAGTAGAAAAGAGAAACATGGGTCATGCCATCTTCCTAGGGTAACTCCCATTACACTTAATCCATGGCATATAGAAAAATGAATGGGAACTGGTCTCCACTTCATCTCAGTTTACTGAATCCATTTGTCTTGTCCTGGTGAGGATTACAATGGCATCATTCAAAGGCTACCCTATCCTTAGCAGCAATCTCTTGGTTCTTAAATTCTGAGATAAGGACATAATCGACATTAGGCCTAGTCTTGACTTTTGCTTTCTCAACCTGTGCATTATGAGGTGTTTTTTTTTTTAAATGTGCAGCCTATCCAATGGAGTCACTTGTAGTTTCCAATTAGCCTCAAACATGGCAACTAACAGGCCTGGAACAGCCATTTTAAAGATAATGTAATGAATGACAATTGCCATGGCCATTTGACCATATATTGGTCCCTAAGTGTACAGGTCATTGCAATTGAGGCTCTGTGGGTTTGGTGTAGGTCACAGGTATGCAAACTTTAACTGCTGGTATGAAGTGTCACAAACTGATATTCAACCATTTTTAGGGTGCCATGCAGCACCTTTGAACTGCTGCTCAGATGGTATCATGCCACCCACAACAATTTGGAAGTGCTGCACAGTATTGCTTCTAAAACTCCATACAGAAACCGGTTGTCATGCATGTGTTGATGCTTCATGGCAATCAATTGAAACCTGATGGGGGATTCCACCCCCCCAACATGCTCTGTGTTCATGAATTGATGCGTTGCAGTGTTTGTTACATTATGGGGAGAACTTGTCATTTTGGTGCTTTGCAGTTATCAATTGGTACTTTATGGGGGAACACTCAAATGGTGTGATGGGATTGAAGAAATCCATCATAAAAGGAAAGTACCAGCTGTTATTCATCAGTAAAAAAAAAAAAACTGAGGAAACATTGCCCATTACAGTATGAACAGCATCAGCTAGGTTGACTGTAAATCTGTGCATGTCTGTTTTTTTATTCCTTTTAGTACATACTTGCATGGCATGCTTTTATTCACAATGTCTTCTAAGCATTTCTTAACAGGAAGACACAAAACACGTGCATACTTACTCCCCGGTTAAGGTTCACATGGTTCTGTCGTTGGTTCTTCTGTCTCTGCTGTAATTGTTGCAGTCTCAGGGCTCTGTTTTGTTGGGGAAATCTGATAAACCACAAAAAAGCAAAGTATGCCTTTGGAAATATTATGCCAATAAAAGATCTTGAAGCAAAGAATCCTGAAAATTTAAAAATTGTTCTCTTGATTAGTCTGTTTGATGTGAAGTTATCAACTTTGTCACAAAGCAATGCCAGTACTTGAGGGGAATATATCAAAAACCCTTCTCACAAACGTTAAATATTTAGTTATGTATTAAAATAAGTTAAGATAAAACAAAAATTAATGCAGACATCAAAAACTACATTTTAAAAGCATACATACAAAGTAAGGAATTCAAAATGCAATATTTTAAAATAGAAATTTTACAATTATCAAACAAATGAAACAAACTGCATAAATCAAATGAAAACGCAAAGAGTTAACAAAAATCAAAATCTACTGTTCAAAAATTAAATCACAGAAACAGGAGAGCTAAAGGCAGCAGACTAACATGAACAAACGTTAATGCCACTGCACTGAAGCAATGACTGCAGGTCCCTTAAATAATCCCCAGGTGCTGCCATGAGGCTGATTAGATTGCTTGTCATCTGTCATTTGTTCTTCAATCAAAAACACTTACTGACATAAATAATTGAAAAGAGGGAAAACCTGCTCAAACCAAGAAAAGACATTAACAGAAAATTAACAACAAAAGTAAAAAGTAACAAAAATTAAACTAAAAATGGTTAAAACCAAATTAGTAACAATCCCAAAACATCTCTGTATATATAAAATCCAACGTCTGTCTGTATGTCTGTCCGCTTTTCATGAGATAACTACTTAATGGATTTAGATCAGGCTTTTTTCTAAACTTTCCTTGAACATTCTGGTTGATTTTGCGATTTTGCGCTATCATAGTTTGCTTGCAGGACCAATTTATTGATGCTAATCCGAGACAGAGGCTGCGGGCCGAGGGGAGGGGGAAACATGACGTCAGAAGTGGGGAGCCGGGCAGGACCCTCCTCACTCACGCGCCAGCCTTCACTTGAGTCGGTCTACCTGTCACTACAATTTGGAGCTTAGCTTGCCTAGCAATACCTGTTTGTTTATTGATTTTTAAAGTTTGTACAGTATTCCCTCCTCGATCGCGGGGTTTGCGTTCCAGAACCCCCCGCGATAGATGAATATCCACGAAGTATAAACCATATGTTTGTATGGTTATTTTTATATATTTTAAGCCCTTAGAAACTCTCCCACACTGTTAACATTATTAGAGCCCTCTAGACATGAAATAACACATTTTAGTCAAAAGTTTAAACTGTGCTCCATGACAAGACAGAGATGACAGTTCTTTCTCACAATTAAAAGAATGCAAATATATCTTCTTCTCTTCAGGAGCAGAGAATTTCAGAGAGAGAGAGAGAGATCACTCGCAAAGAAAAGCAAACAATCAAAAAATCAATACGTGTGCTTTTAAGTATTCCAAAGCACTGCAATAAAGCGGCATTTTTTAGAGGAGCGTCAGTATCTTATAAGCAAACAGCCTCTGTGCAAACAACCCCTCTGCTCACATCTCCTCCATCAGGCGCAGAGAACGTCAGAGAGAGAGAGCGAGATTAAAGCAAACAATCAAAAAATCAATAAGTGTGCTTTTGGAAGAACCGCGATAAAGCGGCATTTCTTAGAGGTGCATTCGTATCTGCTAGGCAAACAGCTTCTGTGCAAACAGCACCTCTGCTCAAACCCCCTCCGTCAGGCGCAGAGAATGTCAGAGAGGGTGAGAGAGAGGCAGAGACAAGCAAACAATCAAGCTCGCGCGGGATGCATATGTTATAGCATTGAGGAGTTTTAGTTAATATGTAATACATGCTCTGATTGGGTAGCTTCTAAGCCATCCGCCAATAGCGTCCCTTGTATAAAATCAACTGGGCAAACAAACTGAGGAAGCAAGTACCATAAATTAAAAGACCCACTGTCTGCAGAAATCCGCGAACCAGCAAAAAATCCGTGATATATATTTAGATGTGCTTACATTTAAAATCCGCGATAGAGTGAAGCCGCGAAAGTCGAAGCGCGATATAGCGAGGGATTACTGTACTATCCTAGGTCACTTCAATTAACAGAAATTGATTATTGAAGTCAAAAATAAATTCAAACTATTATTTAATCAAAATTTTCAGAAAACACATTGCTCATGAGTTAAATCTTTCTCTCTAGGTCTTCATTTTTCAACAATGATCAAAAACTATGTTAGGTTCATACATACTGTACTAATTTACTCTTATCAAATATTTTAATGTGTAATGTTTCACAATACCTGTTTTTGTATCTATTTTATCTATTTGAAATTTGTTTTTCCTTTCTTGTTATTTTTTGTCATCTTGTAAAACACTTTGAGCTACATCCTTTGTGAAAAATGTTGTTGTTGTTATAAACATTTGGCCATTTTATATAGCATGGCCAATATGACATGATAGGTCATGTGGCATCACATCAGTCTGACACACAAAATGAAAACCAGAGACACAAAATGGTCCTGACAATAATGTCACCGTTACTAAAATAAAAGCAATGAAACAAGAGTTTTATTAATTTTTGATTATGACAGTAACATTGTCTTTATGTTTCCCAGTCATTTCAAAGTTTCAGTGATTTTATTCATCTATTCGTGAAGCAAAATTAATAATGAGTGTGGGATGTGGGATTAGAAGTGAATTAAAAATTTGAAGAACTGACCTTGAGTCAAAGCAGTAGAAAATAAAGAACACAATTTTGTGTCTTGTGAAAAGTCAGGAGGAAACTTAGAACTCATTTGGCAATATTTATTTTTACTGCTGTATTTCCTATAGTGAACTGTATAATGTATTGTGTGCTTTTATATACAAGTAGACTTGGTCATGATTGGATTGTTATGACGTGGAGTTATAGACATGGCCAAAGAGATGTGTGAGGCCTCGAAAAAACCCAAAAACAGGTCAGGGCTTTTGCTGATCTGTTCAGAAGAGCCAGTCCAACTGCAACCTGCTAAATGTTGCCTAAATAGGCCAAAAATGGGATAAGTGACTTTAAAAGATTAAGGTGCAACAAAATTCTCAAGAAATATTAAAAATGCCTTACAAGAGAGATAAACCATGTGGAGACAATCCTCAGCAAAAATCTTTTTAAAAATAAAATGTTTATTAAAAAAAACACTAAAAACCAGCAAAAAAGAAATACACAAGAGGCAATGTCTAATAGACAACTCCCAATGCACAATCCAATGAAAGAAATCCAATAAGCTGAGCGCAATTCAAGTGAAAATTAATCCTTACAAACAATTTCACAACAAACTGAATGCACCAATGCTGAGATCCTCTTTCCTGGCCCCATAAATAGCCAGATGGAGGTCTCAGCAGCAGAGACGTCAGGGTGACCCTGCCTCTTGCGATACCACCCACAGAATACATGGAACACAGGAGAACATGATACATAGATACTAACTAAAAAATAAACAGAACGATAGTAATAAAACACTTAAAAACAATAGGCTAATGAAAAAGAATACTTTACATTAAACAAAGAAGACAAAGAAAAGGTAAATAAACATAAGCCAGGGAACACACTCTGACTGAAACTTGACATGGATAAATAGACTCTTACGTCAAACTAGTTTAACTGAATCATTTTTGAAAACAGGAACTTTAAGCTTGTTAAACCAACTCTCACCCATTTACATTTATGCATCAGAGTATCACAAATTTGCACCAAATAAGATTTAGGGCAACCCTCAAAACATGACTACTCTTGACATACACAAGCCAAGAGTCCACCATGAGTGCCACGAACAGTATTGGGCCTCCAGTTTGTACAAAGAAGAGAGTTGAGGAGAAGTGAGTCTGCCTGGAAAAAGCTTTGGATAACAATTTCAAAAGCATGATAGCTTACCCTGAGTTATTGCTAATTCTCTTTAAAAAAATGTGGCATGCATAAAGGGTAAAACCAATGTAGAGCCCTTATAGCATAGGTTTCACATTCTGTTTTTGTGATTCACCACACAGCTTGCAGATGCATGTGACCATTAAGTGGAGAAAATGGTGGAAATAGCAGTGGTAAGGAAGGTAAAGGTCTTAGAGAGAGTTCTGTTTTGTCTTTGCTTCTTGTGTGATGCACTTTGCCTGTTGCTTAACTATCCTCTTTCCATTTAAGTGAGTATTTGTTTGCCTTGCTTTAGTTGATGGCTTCTGTCCTGTCTCACAGCTCCCTGAAAATTAATTCAAATGGGATCTTGTTCACTGTCTGTACTAAGTTTGCACATTCCTCTCGTGTTTTACGTTTTTTCTCTGGCTATTCTGAATTTTCCTCCCATGTCCCAAAGATGTAAGTTTCATTGGCATCTCTGAATTACTCTGGTGTAGCTGAGTGAAGAAGTATGGCCTGAAATGTAACGGCGCCCCCACCAGTGTCTTGTCCTGTCTTGTGCTCATTGTTACCAAGAGCGGCTGTGTCTCTTGAAAGACTAAACCCAGATTAAGCGTGTGCAGAAAATGAATGGATGGATGTTCCAGATTTTACTGTTTGTGATGAGACTTTTAAGGAGTGGTCAATCATTACAAACTTGACAGCTTTTTTTTGTGTTGTATGATAGAAACTAATTTTGATCTGTCGATTATTTGGGATCTCCATGTTATATATCTCCACGTTCAGCTCAAAATATTGTGTATAAAATATTGTCTGCAAATTACATTTTCAAAGCTGGATGCTTGTATGTCATTTCAGCAAATTGTTAATCAGTAAGGTAATATGAGCTGCATGTTAAAGCCCTGGTTAGAATCGAGGCATCAAAATAAACTTCTTTTTCTTGTAAAACAAAGTCACAACAGGTGTTTTTTGTTTGTTTTTCCTCCTTTATACCTCCTTAGTGTTTGCTGAGGTCCAGCATTGGGTTGCCAGAATTTTCTTCTTAACCGTGGCTGTGCTTTCAGAAATTGTAACTGTTTCCCTTGGGTATTAACCCCTCCAGAAATCCCGGCAAGGTTGCTCTATACAAGAAAAAAAAGAAAGCAGTGCATAAACTCACATACAAATGATTCATATTTCTACCATGGTAGCATATTTATTCTGTGAAAAAATATACACTGATAAATATTCTTAAATGGAACATTGATAATACACAATAAAAAACATGAAGTTTAGCAAATGAAAGAACAGAAATCAGGTCACCCAGCTGTCTGATTAGCTAATGTCTAAGTCGCTCCAATATCTCGGCAGATACTTTAACGAATGACAAGACTTTTGCTATCATTTAAATAGACTGTTACGTAAATGCCACAATTCAAACAAAATGCATTTAAACATGATGAGTGTCAGTGAGGCAGCAGCTGTGGTCTTTGTGTCTGGTGAGACCTGACCTGGTGGTTGAACCCACCCTGACACTTCTTCAAATAGCTGGCATTTACTGAAGTCATGGTGAGCGTTTTGAGAAAGATAATGATGAACTAAAATAAGGCTGATTTAGCTAGTCCTAGAGTGGTACAGTCTTCAGCATACTGTCTCACAGAGCCATAGGCCTGGGTTTGCATTCCCATCTGGTGATTGTTTGCTTGCAAACTCTCTTTGTGGTTTTTCATTTGGGTAGTACTCTTTTCCTGTCACATCTCCAAAGACATACAGATTAAATGAATTGGTGACTCTTAATTGTCCCTGTGTGCCCAGGATGGGCTAGTGATCTTCTAAGTGTGGTTGCTTCCTTGCTGACACAATTGGGATGGGCTCTGGCCCCAACAACCCTGAATTGGGTTTGAGAAGGTTATATTATTTATCTTAATATTTTTCACAATCAATTAATTTAATGAGCTCTGCTTAAGTTCTACACATACATAACAGTGATTTAATGCAAAGATGGCATGGTATCCCTAATATTTGAATGAAAAAAAGAAAAATTACGATCAAGTGCTGGGACATTGTGGTGCAGTTCATAACCCTGCAGGACACTGGTCCCCACTGGGTTGGATTTTACATATTTATCAGTAAAGCCAGCTCCGTCAAAGGGCTAAACCCTGGACACACAGGAAGCAGTTGTGGAAAATAGAATGGTACCCAAAATGGATACCATCATGAAAAATCCCCTCTAGAAGCACTTTTATCCAGAAGCCCAATTCTCCAGGGTGTGCTAAGAAGCTCCACTGGGTATCTTTTCTGCCTGCTGCTATCAGGCAATTCAGACTAAACATACCAGACTAAATATTTATACTCTTGAATTTGCTTTTTCTGCACAATATACATGTATTTTTTATTTAATTATCTATCTATTGATTGATTGTATAATTTGTCCTCTGGTTCTGTATCTTTGATTTTTTTATGGTTTCTGTCACTGTATGTATCTAAATCTCCCCTTGGGATTAATAAAGGTTATTATATCTTATCTAATATTCATGTAAAATTCCATTTATACTTCAAAAGCATTCAGTTAAGTTGATTGGTCAGTTTAGATTTTCTTGGCATATGCATGAGTATTCTCTGCAGCTGGTTAGGATGAAGTATGGGTTTGGTTCTGGTCAGTACAGGCATATTAATTAAATATAGAAAATTAATAGATGTTGTAAAACTTTTGAAAAGACATGCAACATAATTATCTTTCATTCACTTTTTTTCTGGGTACAATTGGGGTATCTAGAAAACTTATTTGGACACAGGAAGAATATATAAAAACTGACACTGACAGTGACAGGGTCAGGATGTGACCCAAGATTTGTGAGGCCACTGCACCACAGTGCATCCTGGGCAACGAATCATAAAGCACAAAAAAGTATTTAGCTTTATCATAGCACAACAAAGAAAAAAATTGTCACCAATAAAAGATTAATAATACAAACATCAACAAAGGCAAACTGCATTTGTGTCTCACCTTTCCCCTTAATGGGATACGATTTATGGGACTCATGCTTGTAGAAGGTAATGGTGAGTTTATTCCAGGGCCACTTCTCCTGAGGTTGTAGGGTGGTCTTCTGTTGAATTTTTGCTGCATCTCATTCCTTGAGCGTAGCCTATAGGGTTCTACAATATAAAATAAAAGTGTCTCTCTTTAAAGGATCCAACTAGAGTCAAGTTTCAGGTTGTTTATGTATTGTAACAGTTGAAATTGGTGCTATGGTGCCAGACATTCCCAAATTTATATTATTAATAATTACACATCTGACTGCTTTTTACTGACCATGCAAGGCCTCAAAATATTAAAAACACAATTTAAACACAAGACTGCATTAGAGCAGTGGTTCCCAACCAATTCTCCAAGGGTACAGCCCATCCGTATTTTTGCTTTATTCTACAATCCAAATGCTTGATTTGGCTGGTTAGCTATAGATCCTCCAGATCCAAATATTGCACTAAATTAGTCCTTTACCCTGACACAACTGGGGCCCTTTCCAGAGTTGGTGCTTGCCACCCTAAATTAGATTATCGAGGTTAAAGAAATAAATGAATGGATGGATGGAATAACAGACAGATACATGGATGGGCCTATCACCACCCCAACAACCCAGTCCTACAAGGCAGCAGTGAGCTCTTTCTCAAGCACAAACAGATTTTAGGAGAATTAAAAAGAAGAACACTGTTGTACCTTGTGGAATTTGTGGCAACCCTTTTCTTGCATTAAACTGATTTTTCCCAAAAGTTTTTCTTTTTCGAAGTCTTCTGTTTCCATGCTGCTGCAGATTTTCATTGGGAGAGGATTGTAAGAATGTTTGTTCTGCATCGCCCAGTTTGATAATATCATCTGAAAACAAGTTAAGCAATGATGAGACTAGTCTTGTTTTGTTGAAGTTGTGTTTTTATTTAGTTAGCCGATACTTTGCAGATTTTTCTAAAATAGATACTGATTTTTTGAAAAACAAACAGTTTAACAGTAAAAACAAAGTGAATAGTTTCATTAAATCATAACACAAAATCTGACAGATGGACATACGCTTTGTAAGGGACTATTTGTTACTTAATATAGCACCTTTCAAAGTCTGCACAAAGAAGGGGACAAAGGGACAATGTTGCACTTATTTTCTGTTAATAAACTGGCACTACCCAAGTAATTTTCTCATAGAGAATACAAATTAGATAAGTTGGAAACCACTGAACTAGTTTTTGATTTATGAGGTAATTAGAACATTAGAACAATCTAGACGAGAACAGGCCATTCAGCCCAACAAAGCTCGCCAGTCCTATCCACTTGTTTCCTTTAAGAAAACATCAAGTCGAGTAATGATCTCAATGTCTTTAGGCCATGACTGTTATGCTGTAATTGATGTTATAAATGATATATTGTGGAATAACTAATGATATATGAATTGCTGAGCTCCTTGCAGAAATTAAAAATAATTCTAACAAAGTCAAAGGAGAATATGCTGCAGCCCCATGTGTACATTTCGGGGTCTTATGTTTGCCCATAAGTAAAGAGGCACACACAGATATAATATCTGTGTCTGTCTATCTATCTATCTATCTATCTATCTATCTATCTATCTATCTATCTATCTATCTATCTATCTATCTAGATAGATAGATAGATAGATAGATAGATAGATACTTTATTAATCCCAAGGGGAAATTCACATAATCCAGCAGCAGTATCTATCTATCTATCTATCTATCTATCTATCTATCTATCTATCTATCTATCTATCTATCTATCTATCTATCTATCTATCTGCCTTTTTCTTTCATAATAAATATCAGCTTTAGTAATTTTATTAAATTACAATACAGGAAAATTAAATTTTCATTGAGGGTATGTTTACAATAATAGAACAGTAAACTGAATTTAACAAATACAGAAAAGCCTTAAATGTTCAGACAGTTTCGCCTTTTAAATTAAATCATCTAATCTGTTATTTCATTAAATGTCTAAATATTTTTAAAAGTAGCATTACCAGTAACACAAAGTATGCCCAAGAATATAAGGAAGGCATGACAAGTGAGAGTTTGGAGTTTGCATAAAAAGATGCCAGAATATGAAGGTACCTGACACTGTGATTTTAACCAATTTCCATACTGATAATACCATAGCTCTGTGTGGTGTATGCTGCCACAGCACTAATAGATTCTGGCTGTTTTCCTTGCTCTTTTAGGTCGCTTGCTGCTCTCAAAGGACAGGTCAGTTTAGCTGCACTTCTGGGGAATTGTGTAACTTTGGCAGGCTTGTCGTTTTTATAGGATAACCTGCAGCTAGAGGTGAAATGGCAGTGACTCATTGTAAATTTCATATCCTGGCTGATTCAACTTGTCAGTGCCATTACATAGCCCTCTCTTCAAAATCACCTTCCCCAACTCCTTGAAATGGTACACAAAATCTTTGAAATGGCAGAGATATCTTCTTTTTCGCTGTGGTCATGCAGCATATCAGCAGGGGTGTTGTGTGCTTTGTTGTCAGATAGTGCAGCTGGGATGTTGAATGTTGCACTCTCATGTAGTGCTGTGGAGTTTGTGTGGAGATCTGTCCATTCTATGAGGGCAGGTGAACCTTCTTGCATCAATCTGCAGATGTACTGGTCTTTTTGCTGCCTTTGTTCCTGAACTGACTCTGCCACCAGTGCTCCAGGTCCAGGATCTCACCTTCCTTCCTTTTAAGCTGCTCTGTAAGGCCACTACAATCTTCCTTGTTCTTTGCCTATGCAGTTCCACCACTCCTCCTGCACTGTTCACCTGGGCGTCAGTGGCAACACAATCTGCCACACTTCTCGCAGTTCCATGTGCCAATCCATTTTTGAAACTCTGCCAGTAGCCATGCACCTACACCAGTGGGCCTTAGCAGACAATTTAGCATAGTTGTCTTCCTTCATGTACTGATGCTTCAACTGGCAGTCCAGTTCCCATATCTCTGCCTGAGACTCTCCAGATACTCCACAGAAAAGCCCAGTAGGTCCACTTTGCTTTCTGGTACACTTAGTTCTTTGCTGAATTAGACTGCAGATGTTTTTCGTCCTACTTATGGCACTAATGTAATGAGGTGCAGTGCTTGTTGGCCCCAAACCACAAGATGTTTGCCCTTTGCATTGCTGTTTCAGATAGCACCCTGCCCTTACAGGGATGGCTCAGTTTAGCTGCACTAGTTGGATATTATGCAGCTTTGGCAGGCCTGCCTTTTTTTAGGCTACCCTACTACTTGCGTTGACGCTGCTCTTTTAAATGATGGAATACCAGCTCATGCAGTTAGTAACACATTGCTGATGCCATCTCCAGGCTGATGCAACTTGTTTCTGTGAAGACTGGGTTTCTTGCAGCTGGCATACTCCTCCTTGAACTTGGGACATCGATAGTCATAGAATGAGATGAATTAGGGTGAATTAGGACACATAGCAGCAAGAGGCTTGTGCAAACAGTGCATTGTGTGTTTTATTCAAAGTGTCCAAAGTGCAGGGCAATTCAGTAAATACATAAATAATCCAATAAAAGCCAATGCATGAAGGTAAAATCCAATAGGTAAATCTCAATAAATATTTCCATTTAAAACCAGAAATAAGAGCACAGTCAGGATCATCTCTTCCCTTGCCTTTTCCCAAGTGCTTGCTCGATGTTAACTCCCACACTCACCCTCCAAGGGTCTTGCAGCTGGGCTAAAAAGCTAATGAATGTGGTCAACCTTCTGGTCCTCCCTCATCCCAGCCGCCTCAATCAGTACTTGCTAGGACTGTCCTGCCTCCATTCTTTAGCATCTGTAGGCTTACACAAATCACGATCGCTCCTGTTCCTTAACTCAGCAGAGGTGATGGACCCCTTAAACACTGTGCCCTAACTCTGCCAACTCTTTGACCGCTTTGCCTACAGTCCTGGTTCCAGCACAATCCTGCCCTCTTCCTTTAAAATCTGTTTTTATCTTAATTTTTCTGTTTTTTCTTCTCTATCCTACTCATGGTTCTTTCATCATCAATGTGTGCCGGTAAGCTCTGACTATCGACTCAAGGAACATGAATGAGGAAGCAGTCGCTCTGATCACGCCATCATGGGCAAACACGAACTGTCAATTTCCTTATTAATGATTCCAAGGCTGTGCAGCTTCACATCAACACGCACCTACAGTCTTAGCTACACAATTTTTAATTTTAAAATTCACACCCTGCCATGGTCCCCTTACTGGCTTCACCACATACCGCTGCTACAATAAATTTACATTCTTCAAACATCCATGTCTCTAATTTAATGTTACAACAGCCCATTTCCTTTATTATATGCAAATCATAAATTTTGTTACACTATACCTACCAGGTTTCCTTAATTATCTGTTAATGTTACTGATACTTGCTGTTTTATCATTCAATAATGAAGATTCACAATAAGCAGTATTTATGTACACTACCACACTTTTTCAAAAAGTAACTTCTTTGATGACTCTAGGCCAGTTGTCCATAAACTATAGGCTGCAATGCAAATTTCATGTTTCTGATGTGTCATCACGTGCCTTTGTAGTAATATTAGCCTCTTTCATTCAAGCATGAATTTTGCAATGGTCAGTATACCACTCTCTTTTTAGCATACAGTTTATTATCGTAGTATGTGATCTAAGACTTAGCCTATAAACAACTGCCGATATATCACAGAATGCTTTTGTTTCTACAGTACAAAAATATACTAAAAATTCATCAAAACACCATCATTATTCTCACAACCTGTGAAATTCTCAAACTAACATGGCTGATAGTAAAGACATGTATACCAAACAGGGAGAGAGGAGGAACTGACAAAGAGTTGTGTGGTGAAAGGACTGTGGCACTAGTTTGAAATGTCGAAATGACAAAACAGGTGCAGCTGAAGGATGTGACTATTTTTAGGGTGTTCTAGGGTTGAGTCAACAGGGTATATAATGTTGTGGCAAAGTCCTTTGGTAAATACACTTTCAGTAACCATGAAGAATTGGCCATGTCTTACTGCATGTTCATCCATACAACATACATTGAATGTCGATCTGTAACAGACATGCAAAGAGGATTTATTGACTTTAACGTGCCTTGGTGAAGAAGGATTTCTTCTGATAAAACTATTTTAAAGAGGCTCTGTGAATATCAGTCCATTGGTAGTGTGAAGGATATGTTTGTTGGACCACTGAAAACTGTGAGAACACCAGAAAATATGAAAAGATTAAGATGTGATGTGAAGCAGAGCCTTCAGCATTCAGAATGATGTCAGTCACTAGCATTACAAATTTCAGATTTGACTGTTAGCCAGATAATTCACAAAGATTTATCCTATCACTTGTATGAAGTACAAAAAACACATCGTTTTTCTAGGAATGCTTTAGCTATGTTACTTAACTCAGTTACTCAATTTAGTGTAATGTTAAATGACAGGATATGCGGAACAATTTGTACACACATTTAGAAGACATATTGTTATTGGTGGAGCTTATTTTAAACATGTTATTTTTAAAACAATAGTGTTATTTAATACAAGGGAAGCAAAACTGAATTCATTAATTATTGTGGCCATTTTATTCCTTAATTAACTCCGTACAACTAAGTTGTCTGTGATTAAAAGCAAGCAACATGTCAGTACTCTCGAGCATCATGAGTCAAGTGACTAGGTTAAGTGACCATTCATACTTACCTTTTTTAAAAAAACCACTACATCCTCACGCTAAACTGTTAGAAAGAAGAATTTAGCTGTCAGCTGTCAGCTTTACTAAACTGTACACTAAGCGTTTACATTGGCAGTGATATACGGTACCAAGGGAATCTGTTCCGTGTTTTGAATAATAATAATCTTTCCATTAACAATATCTTTGTTTTCAGCCTTTCTCTTTTAGTAATACTGATGTGAAAAAATATGTTTGAATAGAAACAAACATTTGCTGTTTTAAATTATATGGCCATTATTTGCCTAATTAATTATTTGCATTTATGTAGCACTTTTCTACCCTACACAACATTGTCTGTTTATAGTTTTCCTGTCCTTATGCTAAAAATCCTCTCCTTAGTTCTCAGTATAGTATGATTTTTTTTTTTTTTTTTTATTTGGGTCCACTAATTCAAAAAATGAAAGAATCCATGCTTTAAGCAATATTGAAGGAATACTTTAATCAGAATCTGAGATAAAGAATGGAAACCTGCCTTTGACTCCTCGTCAACAGCACTCCCCAGCACAAACTTGTCTCTACTCAGGTTATTTAAAATGTACGCTGGCCAAGACATTAACTTGGAGAGATGTCATCAGGTACCTGCTCCACTTTGCTTTGTGTTTTAGTAATGTCCCATACTGGGAAAAAAAAACTTGCTTTATGTGTGATGCCATTGGAACCACATAAGGAATTATCTTTGCTCTATTTACAACAGTATTCAGAGTGTTACTGGAAATCACCTTATTTGAAAGAGAAAAACCCTGTTCACTTAATAATACAAACTGGTAAGAAGATGTCCAACTCTATTTAAAAAAAATGTAATTACAAAAATTCTTTAGAACTTTGCAAAAATACGTTAATGTTGTTCTTAGCATGCTGGGCCTAACCCTCAAGATACTTGAATATTTTTGAGTGACAACTACATGATGGGTTATTTAATTTCATAGTTCTCCAAATGGGTTTGGGAAAGTTTTGAAGCTTAGTTTGAATTTGATTTTAAATATTATATTACTTACTGTGCAGCATGGTGGTGCAGTGGTAGTGCTGCTGCCTCACAGTAAGGAGACCCGGGTTCGCTTCCTGGGTTCTCCCTGCGTTGAGTTTGCATGTTCTCCCTGTGTCTGCGTGGGTTTCCTCCCACAGTCCAAAGACATGCAGGTTAGGTGCATTAGCGATTCTAAATTGTGTGTGTGTGTGTGCCCTGTGGTGGGCTGGCACCCTGCTTGGGGTTTGTTTTGCTGGGATTGGCTCCAGCAGACCCCCCGTGACCAGGTTGGATAATGGATGGATGGATTACTTATTGTGTGCTTAATTGCTGAGTAACATACGTACACAAACAAGTAAGGAAACTATTGGAAATATGAAATGGGACTAAGTGAGTAGGTTAGCTCTTGGTTCCTTTGTTGTTATTTGTAACTTATTGTAGAAGTTTGTTCTGGGGAGTTAAGAGAAAGTCAAAGCTAAATGCTGATGTGTAACGATAAATACAGCAATTTATGGTCCTAAGGAAGAAATTAGTAATCAGCTTAGAAAACAAATGGATGGATGTGTAAAAAAACCTTTTGTAATAGCAGCAATAATTGACTTCTAGGTGAAAAAAAAACTTGAAGTCATTGCTGGGATTGAGATTGAGATTGATGTCCCAAACTAGGACGTTATGTTTTTAATTGTTTAAGGCTTATAATTCTATAATTGTAATTAAACATAGCAGGTTTTACTTTGAGTGCAAATTGGTTAAATGATAAGTGCTGTTGCCTTGCTGCTTCAGATGCTTGTGTTTAAAGTCCTGTTTTCTCCCACATCAACAAGGGTATGCATGTTAGATTGACTGCTGACCATAAAGTGACACAATAAGAGTGTGTGTGTGAGCTTCAGTGTCCCCTGTGTTGGACTGACCCTTTGTTGAAGGCTCATCTCTACTCATCTCTTGGGAAAAGAAAGTTCAAAATATAGAAAAACTGGATGTGTATTTGGTTTTTTTTTCTTCTTCAAACTGCCAAAACACCACAAATCTGATTATGTTACACACCCAAAGACGGCAGAACTGCCTAATAAGTTTTTTTTTTTTTTTCCAGTTTAAAATTGCCTCAATTATAGCATGATGTCTAGTTCCTAATTGAAAAACAAAACTCTATTATAAATTCTCTTTTGTTTATTAAAATGATCAACAGCTCTTGTTGATGTTTTGCCCTATTGATTAAAGCAATGATTTATTAATTCTAAGCAATCCTGCTCTAACATTTCAGCCTTGTTGGCTTTTCCCAGTTTACATGTGGGTTATTAAAGTCTCTTTTACTACAGCATGCCAATTTAAACTCATTTTTATGGCTTTATTTTAAGTTATATATTCCACCTTTATTGTAACATCCTTGCTGACATGAATATAGGACCCATAACTATTAGAAACTGATTTAAAGAAAACAGTCTCACAACATTCAAATGACTTTATAAGAAATACAGCTTGTTTGCAGAAAAACCTTGTTTCTTGACTAGCAGATTAGAGGTTTTGTATGTTGAATCATTGATCTGTTTCCAGATTAGCTCCTCTACCTACTAAAAATACACAACTATTAAACAAGCCTACAGATAAATTGAACATTTCTAAATTGTATTATTTTACATTCAAACACAACCACCTTTAAAACTCTTAAAACAATTCAGTGGAGAAAACCTTATTCTCATAATCAGAAAATGGAAAACTACTTCCTAAAAAATACATGGACTAGTGCAATTTAAAATGATACAGAGTTAAAGATGCTAAGATTTGCCCTGGGTGTGACGAGGATGGACAGGATTAGAAATGAGGACATCAGAGGGTCAGCTCATGTTGGACGGTTGGGAGACAAAGTCAGAGAGGCGAGATTGTGTTGGTTTGGACATGTGTAGAGGAGAGATGCTGGGTATATTGGGAGAAGGATGTTAAAGATAGACCTGCCAGGCAAGAGAAAAAGAGGAAGGCCTAAGAGAAGGTTTATAGATGTGGTGAGAGAGGACATGTAGGTGATGGGTGTAACAGAACAGGATGCAGAGGACAGAAAGATATGGAAGAAGATGATCCACTGTGGCAACCCCTAAAGAGAGCAGCCGAAAGAAAGAAATATTGCTCATGTTTTTAAGCTTACTCCAACCCCACTAGGACTGGCTCCCATCTGTCTCAATTCTCCCTTCACTCACACTCTAACAGACATTTATTTTTTAGAAATTCTGATCCCTCAATCTGCTCATTGCCGTCTTCACAATTAAGCTATACGATTTCCCCTTCTCAATATTCATTCTGATGCACTTGCCTTTTATTACATTGTTATCTCACCCTTTATCAACACCACCTTGTGCTTCACAGTGTGTTAGGAGTGTACCAAAGCATGTGCAACTGGAAAAAATAAAGTTCACCCAAAGGTATCAGTGCAGCAGTTTTGTAAAATATGGCATTCTGTTCTAGAGATTGACTCCTACAATTGTCTTCCCCCTTTCTCTTTATTTCCTATCATGTAGTGAGAAGTCAAGGAAAACGACACATTTTATTGGCTAACTAAAAAGATTACAATATGCAAGCTTTCAAGGTAGCTCAGGCCCCTTCTTCAAGCAAGATGCTTCCTATTATGTTATTTGTGGGGAGACCCAATCAAAAAACTATTGAAAATATTATAAGGGGTAAAACAAGAAAAGCAATATCATAATGTATTATTTTATTGCTTTCAAAAAACCTGATTGAATCAATCAGAAAAAAAAAAAAATATTTCTAGTACTACCAGCCCCTGGTTTAAGCAGTTTATCTATCTATTGCCTTTTTGGCTCTGAAATGTTGTGGTGAAAGCCGTTCTGACACCGAAGCTTTTAAACTTGACGTCACTGTGTACCATATTGATCTGGTGACTTTCTACAATAACTGAATTAGAGCCATCTCTGGCCGCTACCATATGCTTTAAAGGGTCTGGTTTTTAACACGTTCCTATATGTTATATATCCTGAAGATTGACTTTAGGATGCTGCTCTTATGTTCATCACCAGCCTCCACCTCCTCAATTTTATCTGCCTTTTTAATGATAATATGGGTTCACCTCTTGGATTTGGCCATGTTTCTGTAACTACTACAATGATACTTTTTTACAGTTATATAAAACTCAGGTGCCATAGCATCACTAGAACCACTTGGCTACATCACTAGTCCAGCTTCCTGGGCTCAGACATCAGCCCTATCTGCCAATGTGGTCTTTAAATGTTTGTGTGGGTTTCTTTGTGGGGTATACAGACTTCTGTTCATATCAAAAGACTTGCAGGTTAAGTAGAATGGTTACTCTAAAACAGTCCCATTAAGAATGAGAGAGTGTGTGTGTGTGTGTGTCACAGAGTCCAGTTATGGACTGACATCCTGTATAGCTGGTTCTTAGATTTTATCCATCACTCCCAGGATAAGCAGCATTTAACAATTCTTAACACATTAAAAAGGTTAGAAAATGGGTGAATGTACAAATCTCCCGCTGTATTTTTAATACTACTCGATTTAAAACAAGACATTTACAGATTATTGCTATTTTCATGCTTGGTTTCCCCCTTCAGTTAGTATGTTTTTAATGGGTTAGTGTGTTTCTTTTTCTAATGTCTAGTACTTTACCTGCACTGTTCCTGTGGCTTTTGCACCCCATTCCCAAGTTTAAACCATAAGTTATGCTCCTGCTCAAATGTCTCCCCAGGTTATCAGTGCCCCTCCTGCTCAAATACATCCTGGTCCAGTGAAAAGTGCCATGTGTGTTCAAAAGCAGGTTCTTAGATAAAGCACCTTGGCACAAATATGTCTGCTCCAGGGTATTTCATAAACAGGCCTAAGAAAACCTGCTTTTTACCATCAGCAGATACCGTGAAGAGATGGGGAAGCACCTTAAAATTTAAGTTTCACATTTGAGCAGTATCATCTCTCACCTGTTAACTCCATCCATCTGTTTCCCCTCAGTCTATCCATTTTGTAATCTGCTTACCCAGTTCAGGAGACGTGCTGGCTCATTAGGGAGCACAGGCCACCAGGCAAGAAACCTACCCTGAGTGATCATCCATTTTTTTAAACCACTTGTTCTACACCAATTTTGATAAGAAATATTAACTGAAAAATAAAACTTTTTTGTCACACATTTTAACATGACAAACTTCCCAATTTATCAAAAAAGGCAAATTAATTTTGTGTAGTATGACTTTAGGGAGGAAAAAAAAAATTAAAAATTAGCATAATGGTGAGTTAAAGTGTTGTCCAGCAGTAATGGCCACAAAGCAAAAACCAGCCCTGGATGAGGTGGTACTTCATTATAAGCCACAATTAGGTACTGACTAATGTTAGGCTAATTTAAAATAGCCAGTTAGTCTATCGTGTACGTTTGTATATGTGGAAAGACAGGAAAACAGACACAGCACGGGGGCAACTTACAAAGTTCACAACAGGTATGTAAACACTGCTAGTCTCTGCGCCACCCTACTGCGCCGTAAAGTCTCCTGAAAGCTTAAAAATATGAATTATTCGTTACTTGCATTTTCAGTAGTCTATGACTCTTATTAAACGTAGTCTACGTAAGTCCAGGTGAATAATTTGGACACAAGCGGCATTGTCCTTTTTTGTGACCGACTTCAGGTGAGGAATACTGGACTGTGCAGTTCGTACAGCCATTTAGCTGTATGTCCTAAAGGCTCGATATCATTTTACTGTATATGAAAACATCTTAACATGCATGTAATTTAAGAGGTAAATGCGAATCCAATTCTAAAACGTGAGCCCGCGGCTAACGGTGCAGTCGTAAAAATGTGTGCACTGAAATTAAATATTTTGGGTTTTTTTGGCGAATATTTCGAAGTCGACTTTCCCTTTACACCACTTTGTAATCTTGTTGTTCACAAGACGCCTTCACGCTTTTATTTTTAAATGTATTTTATCTCGTTGACCCCATCTGCGCTGCCAGACTGATGTCTAAGGCTAAGTGACGCACCGGCGGCTACTTAACTTTCCCTTATTTAGCAATTGTGTGCAAGAGGTGGAGCCATCGCACCGAAAGTACAACACTGAAGACCCGATAGAAATGATGCGAAATGATTTGATGTCATTTGAGGGGGGTCTTTTATAGCCAACTGTTCTTCTTTAGGATGTTTTCTTTTAAATGTATCCATTCAAATGTGTTACAACGTTTTATACGTTTAGGATTTGTTTGTAAACTTCTCATTTTAAATGTATCCACTCAAATGTTTTACATTTTATACCCACCCAATGACATATCGATCTTCTGAGAATCTTCATCTACTTCCATTGTACCAGCATCCAACTCAGCGTCTCCCATTCTCGTGCTCTTTATCTCTGGACTGCAGTTTTTAGAAGTTTTCCTGCTGGAAAGCGAACTTGTCTTGTGGCTGTGATCGGCGTCTAATAAAGCGCAGGACTGCGCATGTGGATCCGCGACAGAATGAAGTCATTATAGACGGGCCAGTGCAAGCGGACAAAAATAGACTCTGTACACTTGACACAGCTTTGCTGCAGATTTCACTAAATCACACACCGCGAGCTACATCGGCACTTTCAAGTTCATCTGTATCTTTTGTGAGGATAGGCACAGAGCGGAAAGCAGGATCTATACAAGCGATCTGCTAGAAGCTCAATGTATACTGTAGTGTAAGTGAAGTGGTGTGGAGTGGAGAAGGGGAAGAATGAGTAAAGACTGGCGCGTATACGTGGCGCTTTGGACAAGTCAGATTAACGTTGGAGAGATCTCAAAATAACTTCATATGCATTTCAATAGATCTCAAATCACATTTAGAAATATACAGTATGAAAACTGGTATCATATGCATTAAGATAATCGGGAACTGTTTATTTTTTAAGAGGACTCCCTGTTTTATTTCAAGATAGCTCAAAATATATTTAGAAAATCTTAAATTATAAATCAGTGATTTTAAGATAATCTGAAAGTGCATTATACTGAGACACCTGGAGAAGCATTTGAGAGATTATAATTGCATTTTAGATATATCAAAATGATATTCAGAAAAGTTGAAATAACTACCTTTTTTAAAGATACCTTAAAATGTGTTTAAAGTTGTCACAAATGTAACTTTTAAACAAAGGAAGACTTTAATCTCATTTCTCAAAATCCACCTGTTAACAAAGTCACCAGCCACTTTAGACCATTTGCAAGCTACAGAGTTCTTGATTCTTGAAAATGGCCTGATGTTCAATGGAGGTTTAGTGTATATATAAAAAGGAAGCAGTGTTGCACTACCGTTGGCTGTCTGGCCTATGTGCTTAGATCTATGATGCCTGACATCTGGTCCTAAGTGTTTTGATCTTAATGGCTGCTAAGATGCTTAAATTTTGATGTTTATCTATTTACTGTACATCAGAGATATCAAACTCAATTTTATTTATGGCCAAAAATAAACAATTTATATAGTATACTCAACGAGGGTCAGAATATATCAATATTATAATCTCTCTATTATAAAAAAAAATCCTGGGAGAGAAAGACGGGAGATGAGACTTGATCTTCACGTTAAGATCACAGAAGACACTTAAAAGACCCGCAAGACGAAAGAGAATGGCCATGGAGCGTCACACGGAGACATTAAACATGAGATTTTGTGCCAAGAGATTGACCCAGGACCGGCTCGCGATGACGTAGAACATGAGATTCTTGCAAAACACGCCCTACTTACAATCAATATCAAATAAGACCACGGGCAGAAAAACACTCAGTCGTGTGAGTGTAAGGCTTTGAGCACACACAGATCCAAGGCTCTCAGCGCATATAAAGCATATAAGGACAATACGTTATAAATGAAACGTCAATGACTAAGTGAAGAAGAAAGAGCAGCATGAAGAAAAGAGACTCTAAAGCACTGGAGAGAAAAAAAATGCAAAAAAGAAAAAGAATAATCAAGGTGCAAATTCATCCATCCATCCATTATCCAACCCGCTATGTCCTAATTCAGAAAATAAGAAAAGTAATCAGCCCGGAACAAGTGGAATTGAAAAAAAAGTATGTCCAATCGGGCTCAGAATTAAAAGACAGAGTAAAAGACAAAATAGAACTTCATAAAGACGTTCACAACCTTTGGTTCTAAACACATGCAGAGCAGGTTAGAGATTATGAAAGCAGTGGAATTCGAAAGGGTCAAAAAAAAAAGTTGGTGCGATACACATGTATAGAAAATTAAAGAATACGAAAGTAGGAAAATTATAAAGTATAAAAAAAAGAAAGTAAAGATCGCAGTAGCGCAAACAAATGGAAATTATTACTTGAAAAAGGTAAAATAATCACCATGGACCAGGTGTCATTTAAAAAAAAGTAGCACAAAGCAAGGTCAGAAATAAAAGACAGAGTAGAAAACAAAGTAAAATGGCATAAAGAGGCTAAAAAATAAGGGGGCCAAACACATGCAGAGCAGGTTAGAGATAATAAAAACTGGAATTCAAAAGACTATGACAAGAAAATATGTAGGCGCGAAACACATGCAGAGCAAGATACAGAATATGAAAGCAGAAAAAAATGACAGTGTTAAAACAAAGAAAGTAAACATTGCACTAGCGCAAAAAAAGGCAAATAGAGATCGAATATATGGACATACTGCAGGTGATATGTCAGAAGTATATAAATATTGTAAGGCTTTGAAGTTTATGTCAGAGAATTTCAAAAACGGAGTTTACCTCACATGCATTTATTGAATACTTTGCAAAAAAATTATTAACTGCTGATGATGTAGATCTCTTTGTATGTGCTAAAATTCCAAACCTATCCCGAATTATGGTACAAAAGTAGTATAATGTCAGGCGGCTTCTGTCAAAATTTAATCAAATTTGATTGATGAGATTAAACCACGCCACTTTTTAATCGAAGACCGGAAGTCCCACCACCACCCACCATCTGTTGTTAGTTGACCTTGGATGACCTTTCCGAAGTCCCCAACCCCACCACTGGGTGTTTGTTGACCTTGGATGACCTTGATCCGGGCCCCTGGCACGGTTGTTTGTTGACCTTTAGCCCTGCCATCTGTTTTCCCCAGGAAGCTGTCAAGGGCAATTTGATGGATGCCCCCACCCTCCTTGAACCCCCCACCACCCCGCCCCCCTGCTTGGCCACCTGCCTAGCCCCATCTCACTAGGGCAAGTTCAGACATGCCCAAGGGCTGCCTAGGCCCCCCTTGAACCCATCACCAACCCCCACCACTTCCCAGCCACCACCCCTCTTCCAAAGACAAGTTCAGGCATGTTGCAGCCGGTCCCAGGACAAGTTCAGGCATGTTCCTATCCATACCCAGACTGAATGGCCTGCCTAAGCCTCACCGCAGCACATGATGTCTGGCCCCTCCACTTCCTGGGCCATTTTCCGAGGACATAACACACACACACACACACATGCTCCGTTCCTGCCAATATTGCTTTGGGTAAGAATCCTTATATCTATGTAACAATTATTTTTAAAATATCTATCTATCTAATCGATGCTATATCATTTGTATGCCACTTTTTATTTTTTACCTAAGCCCACTTACAGATCAAGCCTTTTCACAGAACAACAGCCATCTCACAGACAGGCTCTGAGTTTAAAAAAAGCCTTTCAACATCGCACACAGAAAGACAAGCAGTCTCTGCGCAGCCCCGCAGGCACACTAAAATACAAGCTGTCCGGCTCTCAGATCAGACAGCCCCCCGCGCGCTCGCGAAATGGTCAGGGCCGAAGCTCTACGCAGCCTCCGAAAAGATACGTAGCTGTAAACTGCAGCCTGTATGTCCCTGCAGCGCTGACGAGGATTGATTCAGACCCTACTGAAGCGTGCGCGATTGTCTTAACACAGATGCCAAAACCCCACCTCCCCACGCCCGCTCAGCGCTGATTCAGTCCAGGAGCGTACATGCTTTTCATCAGCTGAACGTAAGCCCCCATCCCCATGCGCTTAGCACTCAGATACACAATTCAATCCCCCGACGCATGTTTCTTAACAAGTTTTCATGATAACGTGTAAAAAACGTGATAACTAGTTCGCTATAAGTCCTTTAAACATCACACAGTTAAATAAGATGCAGCAGTTCCCTTTTAAAGCACATTGGAGACGTCTAAATGCTAAATGAATTAATATATTTATAATTTGTATTAAAATCGATCTAAAACCAACCCCTATTCTATCCCTGTTAATCCTCCCCTCATGAAGAAAGGCGTTTAGTTTTTCTAAAAGTTTGAATGCCTTAATCAGAGCGGATATCTCGGGCTGGAGAAAGGAACTTTAAAATACTCTTTGTCAAAACCGCTTTTGCAAAGCACGACCCCCACACTACCTGAGCTCCAGGCATCAGGATTTGGGAGGTGGGCTCTGGGGGAGCATTGTCGATTCAACTGTTAGGGCAGTTCAGGACGTTTATGACCCTTAACCTCGGAGCAAAACAGAATGCGTCTGTTTAATCAAATCTACGAGTTACAACGGAATCTATTAATCAAATTCCGGATAACCCTTAACTTTGTGACCGGATCAAAATTTTTGCAAAGGTGAAAAGGTCTTGCGGAGATACGTACAGATGTTTAAACAAATCTATTAAGCGAATTCCTGACTTTTTTTAGCATCCGCCGAAAGTGGTGCCTAGACACTGGACAAAGGCCATTATACGGATGTCCGATTAAAATGATTGGGGCACATTCCAAAACACCCAGCTTTTTGGGTCTATAAAAGTGTTCAGACTGGTCCATTACTCAGCAGGCCGTTAATACTGAAAGAGGACACCGAATCTTGTCGGAAACATCAAGGATCACGGTATGGCATATTTTTGATTATTATATGCGCCAAACAAGTATGTTTTTAGAAAACGGATGGATGAATCCTTATATTTTATTCTTACTATGAATAATTTCCAAGTTTATTCTCAAGTGCGTGCGTCGCGCTGTCGTGTAGGCGCATGAGCGCGTATAATATAAGATGTAGCATTTATATCCATCTATCTGCGTGTACGACGATTAATGTACAAATTCATAGGACTGAAGCAAACAATATTAGCTTTTTCATACCGAAAAGGGCTTTACAATCAAGTAGTTTTTGTCTCGGCGTCTGAAAATTCAAACAGAACCTCTTCTCTGAGAATACTCAGGCATGGTTTAAAAGCGCAGGCCGGTTGTGTATCAGCGCTGGCGTAGTAAGAGGTCAGTATTCTGAACTACGTACAGAAGGGTCCCGTTTGTGAAATGCGTACTCTTCCGAATCGGGCTTACTGTAGCAGGGGAATGTCTGCACCAGGGTCCGCATGTTTTTAAAAGTCTGGGATATCGAAACATTTTAACTTTATAAACTCTCATTTGTTACAACCGGTTGGAGACAGCCTCCAATGATGAATGGGATCCAGGAGCATATATCGAAGCGAATGCTTAATAGACATAAGGCAACTGTGTTTTCATTCATTTCGCTAAATGAAAAGTAATTATTTTAATACGGAATAGTAGCCCCACAAAGGCCGGGTGATTTTAGACGTGCGAGTAATATAATTCAAGTTATTTTTAAAAGTAATCCCACACTGCACAAGAGACAGATTCCACGTGTGTTTTAGGATTTGCTGCGGTCGGTGATGATTTTAATTTTTTCCTTAGATCATTTCTATAACATAGGAGCCTTTTGACAAAGGAAAACTCTGTAAATACACTTGTGCATTTAAACGGAGATTTAAGAAAGCAGGTTTCTACCTTAGACAGATTACTCACCTTAACCCAGTTTTGTACGTGCATGTAAAAGCACTCACTGTTGTTACACTAGCACAAAATTGATATTTTCTGTCTACTCAAAAAACTAAAATTATTTCTATTAACACATGTGATAACTGGAAAACATTTCACTATTTTTAATTAAAGTTAAACAGAAAAGCTCAATTATGATTTTTGTTTTGTCATGCTAGGGTCCTAGGGTGACACTTGTGAACTTTATATTCTCTTATTTAGACCTTAACACATATTCTTATCAAAATAGTTCATCACTTCCCAGTTCCTGTAACTTCAGGTAATTAGACAGAGCTCCATAACAGGCAAGAGAAAAGTATTATAGGTCAAATACACAGAGCCATAAAACAAAAGCACTGAACACCACACAACCTGGTATTGCTAGATGTATTTTGTTACCTGGAGAAAGAAAAAAAAAACATTTTTAGTAGTCACGTAAAATGACCAGTTGCTTTAACATGAAAATAAAGCATCTTTAGAAAATAATGCATCTAAAAGCATCTTTGTAAAGGACCGATTTTAAAACATAAGAAAAATCCTTGTTTCCAAAAGAGTTCTGCCCATTTTTTCCAGCAGTTTTCTTGACTGATCTCATTTTAAATGATAATAGCCAGTATAAAGTCCCTAAAGGAACTGGGTAGGAACTGGAGACATCTGATATCTTCTATCATATCTTTTTTTTTGCGAACAGAGTTTTCATAACAGTTTTAATCGAGCACCTTAACGTTTTTTTGAAAGTAGACCACTATTACCAATATGTCCTTTTTTAAAATTAATGATATACCATAGATGCATATTTTATTATAATTACTTAACTTTTATCAACTTTTATCTAACTCAATATTTATTTTTCTAGTATCAGAATGTAGTTCAAGTTATTTTGTTTTCGGTTCAATAGATGTATTTTTCATATTTGATTCTTTGTTTTTCACATCTTCGAGCACCCTTTTTGTTACTTCGCGCCCCCTAGGGGCCATCCCCACAGTTTGAGAACTACGGTTGTAGGGGATTATTTGTAAAACACTCTGTGGCACTTCAAGCTAAATTAGATTTCCTTGGTTATTCAGCCGTTCATCGGTGTTCCATTTTTGTTATAAATTGTATTTAGTCTCTCTTTATTTACTAAACATTTTATATTTTGAATAGAAAACAGTTATCTTGTTCAGGCTTTAATTTAAAACCGCATTTTCATCAACAGGCTATAATCACTTTGGTACTTAGGATGCTTTGTATAATACAAAGTTTTAGAAATTCTGTTAATGCTTGGTAATAGCCTTCCATTTTACATCAGTTATGAACCCCTGAAAATAAGAATGGTTATAGTCGGTTATAGGAGCCTGTACACTACAGGGCTGATGACTAGGCTTATACTGGACACGTTAGGCAAATCAGGATGGACATTTTTTAGTAAATAGTTACATAATATTATATGTGTTTGCACAAGGATTAAAATTTTACTAAAACTTTGTGGTTTATTCTTTCTTTTAGTTAGTCCAGGTTACATAGGACAGCTATCATTGAAAACTGCTTTTCCCCTCTGTTTGTGAAAAAGCACCCTTGTTTTTGGTAGCATTCAGGGTGAAGGGAATGTAAGTTTAAACTGTGATTCCAAGAGTCAACAAGTGTCTGCAAACGTCTTGAATACGAGTCAAAGGACCAGGGTTTGTGCAGGGATCATAGTCAGGGTCAGAGTTAAGCTAGACATTATTATTCCAAAATGTAACATTGACTCGCCCATATCACAAATATAAGATAGTAAAAACTAAAATTTACAAATACTAAGTCACAGAGGAGATTAAAAACATAATTAAGACCGGATCAACAAGGGATCACCCCAAAATCACAGCACACTACAACAGAACCTACGTTTTCTGAGGTATATTATCAGCTAAACTGTCATCTGTTTACCAGTTCCACGGGGTTGCAAAGAGTTAGGGAAAAACATTTTTTAACATCTGCTAGTATGAGGCTAATTAACATTAGCCGGTTATTGTTAGAATCTTATCTGGAACTAAAAGTCAGGTTTGTGTTCCTCCTGATTCAGGAAGAACATTAAATATTGGAGTTTAGAATATGAACTAGACTGGTAAGGACATTTATGCCTAAATAAATAAATAAAGTTAATTATGAAATAATTACATGAAAAGTGGATTTATAAAGGAGTTATTACAATTTGAAAAACTGCTGTGATGTATAAAAAACATTGATAGGTGTCAAAACCTGCGAAAAGAAACCTTTTGAAATAAATAAGCTTTTTTGACATGCGTAGTCTGGAATAGTCTGAATATGTCTTAAAGAGTTCATTTTTTAATAAAACTTAAAAAGGCAAATTAAAAATAATAAATAGTAAACCCGAATAAAACACAGAAGTATCATTTAATGATATCAATTAGTGTTAAGTATTATCAAGCACCGGGATCTATTTAGTGTCCACAGTGTTAACCAAACATAGGACATGATGTTCAAAATTCACCTAGGGTTTTTCAGAAGAGATAGGACAAGTGCGGTGTGTGTTCTGTATTCTCTTTTCTGTATTAACTATTCACAATGACCATACTCCCGAGACCTTAGGTTTTTTTATGCAGAAGTACATTTCACAGACCCGAATAAGAGACATCCATCAAAATGTTCTTGACACAAAGGAGGCCCAATCAGGCCGGTGGGGTGGGAGTCTCTTTTCAAAGAGTCTTTGCCCCCAAGCGGCCTGGATTTGTCGGGCTATAAAAATTTTTCAACGCGTGTTTTGAACGGTTAACAATCAACATCTCTCGGGCTATGCTCCTGATCAGGCATGATGGTCTAGGACCAGACGGCCACCTACGATGGCCTGTTTTGACCTGAGGCTATCGTGCCCGACTCCGAGTACTCTACGACTAACAGCTAACCTCCAGACCAATCTTCTTGGCCAGACCTTCTTATGCCTTGAACTGACCAGATCTAGGATCCTGAGCCTCAGGTACCTACCCATGGTGATATGTATTGGTCGGATCGTTTCCTGGAGAACCGCGCAGTACCTGACATTTTTGTATCTGCTAATGATGTTCCAGGGCTCCTAGCAGGGGTGAGGAGATAGCCATTCAGGCTGGATGACCTGGTACAGGCGCCAGCCGTTTGGAACATATCACCCAAGGATGGGATTATGCAGACCTGGCCCTGAACAAACTGACGGACCCTGATTGAGACATTTGAAAGGCTCAATAGCTGTTCAAGAGTTTGATTACAGTCTGCCGGATATAATAACGCATAGGCACCTAAAAGTACCGGGCAGGGATGTTTAATAGACCAACCCAGCCAGACACGCCCTCGTGTCTGTTTGACACTGACCGCTCAGCAGCAGCGCTGTCTGTTTTCCACAAACCGTGGCCAGGAGCCTAGTCATAAAGACTCTGTGCTGCTTCAACATCTTTCTACTTTTCACCAGATTCACGCCTTTGTACAAAGTGCTGTCGATGATTGGAAAAATGAACATTCTATTCAGGAGTTGATTGTACAAGCCTTTCATAACATGGATGCTGACTCTTACTCAAAAATACCTGAAATAGCTGAGACTTTCTCTAAACGCCATTTTATGGACCTAATAGGTCTGATGGACCTTTAAGGTTTTATGGGTATACGCCTGGAAAATCAGATGAAGTGTCTGAACTGAATGTACCGTGAGATCACCAGTTTTTGTCTGCTTTTAATCACGCTGTTAAGTTGTAATATGTTTTGAAGTGGTTGGTAAAACCTCTTTCAATTTTAATATTGTTTTTGAAAATGACCAATAAAGTACCATTTGATTTTTAAATTCTAACCCTAATTTCTTTCACCGTCAAGGATGGAGGGTCGTTGAAAAAGTTTTTTATAGCCCGACAAATCCAGGCCGCTTGGGGGCAAAGACTCTTTGAAAAGAGACTCCCACCCCCCGTCCTGATTGGGCCTCCTTTGTGTCAAGAACATTTTGATGGATGTCTCTTATTCGGGTCTGTGAAATGTACTTCTGCATAAAAAAACCTAAGGTCTCGGGAGTATGGTCATTGTGAATAGTTAATACAGAAAAGAGAATACAGAACACACACCGCACTTGTCCTATCTCTTCTGAAAAACCCTAGGTGAATTTTGAACATCATGTCCTATGACTGGTTAACACTGTGGACACAGGCGCTAGATCTCCGTCATATGGACCATTACAGAGTAAAGATTCTAGAATCTTTTGCACTCTCCATTACGAGATCCATAGCACCCACAGGAAGTTCGACAATTAAGTAAAGACCCTTTAGTTGGTCAGAATCATGGGTTAGTGCCCAGGTCCATATTCTAAAACATCTTCGATTATATCTATTTAGTTAGCATGTCGGCTGTTCATTTTCAATATAGGTGGTATACTTCCCTGTCAAAAGGTTAAAATAAAACAGAGATCCGAGATACTCCTATTGCATCCGCAATATTTGTTATTAAGTGTATAGGTTTGTCTTGCATTCTAATTCTTAAAGCGGTATCAAACTATTGTTAATTTCAAAGCAAAATGCAACCAATCATTTTGTTTATAACTAAATTAAATAATCCTTATAAATAGATCCCGGTGCTTGATAATACTTAACACTAATTGATATCATTAAATGATACTTCTGTGTTTTATTCGGTTTACTATTTATTATTTTTAATTTGCCTTTTTGTTTTATTAAAAAATGAACTCTTTAAGACATATTCAGACTATTCCAGACTACGCATGTCAAAAAAGCTTATTTATTTCAAAAGGTTTCTTTTCGTGCTGGTTTTGTCACCTATCAATGTTTTTATACATCACAGCAGTTTTCAAATTGTAATAACTCCTTTATAAATCCACTTTTTCATGTAATTATTTATTTCATAATTAACTTTATTTATTTATTTAGGCATAAATGTCCTTACCAGTCTAGTTCATATTCTAAACTCCAATATTTAATATTCTTCCTGAATCAGGAGGAACACAAACCTGACTTTTAGTTCCAGATAAGATTCTAACAATAACCGGCTCATGTTAATCAGCCTCATACTAGCAGATGTTAAATAACGTTTTTCCCTAACTCTTTGCAACCCCGTGGAACTGGTAAACAGATGACAGTTTAGCTGATAATATACCTCAGAAAACGTAGGTTCTGTTGTAGTGTGCTGTGATTTTGGGGTGATCCCTTGTTGATCCGGTCTTAATTATGTTTTTAATCTCCTCTGTGACTTAGTATTTGTAAATTTTAGTTTTACTATCTTATATTTGTGATATGGAGTCAATGTTACATTTTGGAATAATAATGTCTAGCGTAACTCTGCCCCTGACTATGATCCCTGCACAAACCCTGGTCCTTTGACTCGTATTCAAGACGTTTGCAGACACTTGTTGACTCTTGGAATCACAGTTTAAACTTACATTCCCTTCACCCTGAATGCTACCAAAACCAAGGGTGCTTTTTCACAAACAGAGGGAAAAGCAGTTTTCAATGATAGCTGTCCTATGTAACCTGGACTAACTAAAAGAGAGAATAAACCACAAAGTTTTAGTAAAATTTTAATCCTTGTAAAACACATATAATATTATGTAACTATTTACTAAAAAATGTCCATCCTGATTTGCCTAACGTGTCCAGTATAAGCCTAATCATCGCCCTGTAGTGTACAGGCTCCTATAACCTACTATAACCATTCTTATTTTCAGGGGTTCATAACTGATGTAAAATGGAAGGCTATTACCAAGCATTAACAGAATTTCTAAAACTTTGTATTATACAAAGCATCCTAAGTACCAAAGTGATTATAGCCTGTTGATGAAAATGCGGTTTTAAATTAAAGCCTGAACAAAATAACTGTTTTCTATTCAAAATATAAAATGTTTAGTAAATAAAGAGAGACTAAATACAATTTATAACAAAATGGAACACCGATGAACGGCTGAATAACCAAGGAAATCTAATTTAGCTTGAAGTGCCACAGAGCGTTTTACAAATAATCCCCTACAACCGTAGTTCTCAAACTGTGGGATGGCCCCTAGGGAAGTAACAAAAAGGGGCAAAGATGTGAAAAAACAAAGAATCAAATATGAAAAATACATCTATTGAACCGAAAACAAAATAACTTGAACTACATTCTGATACTAGAAAAATAAATATTGAGTTAGATAAAAGTTGATAAAAGTTAAGTAATTATAATAAAATATGCATCTATGGTATATCATTAATTTTAAAAAAGGACATATTGGTAATAGTGGTCTACTTTCAAAAAAAAGCGTTAAGGGCTCGATTAAAACTGTTATGAAAACTCTGTTCGCAAAAAAGATATGCTAGAAGATATCAGATGTCTCCAGTTCCTACCCAGTTCCTTTACGGACTTTATACTGGCTATTATCATTTAAAATGAGATCAGTCAAGAAAACTGCTGGAAAAGATGGGCAGAACTCTTTTGGAAACAAGGATTTTTCTTATGTTTTAAAATCGGTCCTTTACAAAGATGCTTTTAGATGCTTTATTTTCTAAAGATGTTTTATTTTCATGTTAAAGCAACTGGTCATTTTACGTGACTACTAAAAATGTTTTTTTCTTTTTTTTCTTCTTTCTCCAGGTAACAAAATACATCTAGCAATACCAGGTTGTGTGGCGTTCAGTGCTTTTGTTTTATGGCTCTGTGTATCTGACCTATAATACTTTTCTCTTGCCTGTTATGGAGCTCACTCTGTCTAATTACCTGAAGTTACAGGAATTGGGAAGTGATGAACTATTTTGGTAAGAATATGTGTTAAGGTCTACATAAGAGAGTATAAAGGGCACAAGTGTCACCCTAGGACCCTAGCATGACAAAACAAAAATCATAATTGAGCTTTTCTGTTTAACTTTTAATTAAAAATAGTGAAAATGCTTTCCAGTTATCACCTGTGTTAATAGAAATAATTTTAGTTTTTGAGTAGACAGAAAATATCAATTTTGTGCTAGTGTAACAACAGTGAGTGCTTTTACATGCACGTACAAAACTGGGTTAAGGTGAGTAATCTGTCTTAAGGTAGAAACCTGCTTTCTTAAATCTCCGTTTTAATGCACAAGTGTATGGATAGGAACATGCCTGAACTTGTCCAGGGACTTAATTATATTACGGCTGCAGCATGCCTGAACATTCTCTTTGGAAGAGGGTCTCCAACCGGTTGGGGGCTGGGAAGTGGTGGGGAGGTGATGGGTTCAGAATACTGGGGCTGATACACAACCGGCCTAGGCAGCCCTTGGGCATGTCTGAACTTGCCCTAGTGAGATGGGCACGCACTTGAGAATAAACTTGGAAATTATTCAATGCAGGTGGCCAAGCAGGGTTCCGGTCACAAAGTTAAGGGTTATCCGCCGTTGTAACTGGTAGATTTGATTAAACAGACGCATTCTGTTTTGCTCCGAGGTTAAAGGTCATCAGCGGCTCAGGCCGTTTATGATGCGGAAGTGCCACCGATTCCCCAAAGACCACAGCCCGAGATATCCGCTCTGATTAAGGCATTCAAACTTTTAGAAAAAACTAAACGCCTTTCTTCATGAGGGAGGATTAACAGGGGTAGAAAAAGGGTTGGTTTTAGATCGATTTTAATACAAATTATAAATATATTAATTCATTTAGCATTTAGACGTCTCCAATGTGCTTTAAAAGGGAACTGCTGCATCTTATTTAACTGTGTGATGTTTAAAGGACTTATAGCGAACTAGTTATCACGTTTTTACACGTTATCATGAAAGCCTTTAACTTTTTAAGAAACATGCGTCGGGGGATTGAATTGTGTATCTGAGTGCTAAGCGCATGGGGATGGGGGCTTACGTTCAGCTGATGAAAAGCATGTACGCTCCTGGACTGAATCAGCGCTGAGCGGGCGTGGGGAGGTGGGGTTTTGGCATCTGTGTTAAGACAATCGCGCACGCTTCAGGGGGACATACAGGCTGCAGTTTACAGCTTCTTTTCGGAGGCTGCGTAGAGCTTCGGCCCTGACCATTTCAGAGGGCCGGGGGACTGCATCCATCAAAAAAGGCTTGATCTGTAAGTGGGCTTAGGTAAAAATAAAAAGTGGCATACAAATGATATAGCATTGCTTACCTTGACCCAGTTTCCTGGGTGAAAACAGATGGCTGGGCTGAACTTGTCCAGGGACCGGTCAACAAACAACCTGGGAAGTGGTGGGGGTGGGGGGTTCAAGGGGGCCTACTTCCTGTCATTAATCAACAGGGGCCCGGATCAAGGTCATCCAAGGTCAACAAAACAACCGGTGGTCATCCAAGGGGGGTGGGGAGGGTACTTCCTGAAAGGTCAACAAAGGTCAACTAACAACAGATGGTGGGTGGGGGCGGGACTTCCGGTCTTCGATTAAAAGGGGGCGTGGTTTAATCTCATCAATCAAACTCGGATTAAATTTTGACAGAAGCCGCCTGACATTATACTACTTACAAAGTCATTAAACACATGTCTCACTGACCTCATTTAAAAGATTCAGCATATTGGAACTCCAAAGATTCCAAATATTGTTTTTACAGAAGTTCTGAAATAAAAGTGAAACTAATGAAATAGCAAACAATTCAAAGAAAAAAAGTCTTAAAAGTGTGTATCCGGAAAACCAAACATTGGGGGTTGGCGAGCGAAGTGAGCAGGGGCTAAGCCCCTAGTATATATATATATATATATATATATATATGAAATCGAACGTCTGTCTGACTGTATGTCTGTCCCCTTTTCAAGAGTGAACTACTTAACGGATTTAGATTGGATTTTTTTCTATAATTTCCTTGAACATTGAGGTTGATTTTGCGACTTCTCTCACTGTGTTAAGTACCATAGTTCGGTTGCGGTACCAATTTATTTGCGTGAGTCCAAGAGACACGCAGCGGGCCGAGGGAAGAGGGACGGGTCCCTCCTCACTCAAGCGCCCGCCTCGGGGCAAATACATTACTTCCACTTAGCTACCGAACAAGAGAACTACTTAACGTATTTAGATCCATTTTTTTCTATAGTATGCTTGAACATTCTGGTTGGTTTTGTGACTTCTCTCATTGCATTGCATCATAGTTCGCTTGCGTCACCGATTTATTTACACGATTCCGAGAGAGAGGCTGTGGGCCAAGGGGAAGAGGAAGCGTGACGTCAGGAGTGGGGAGCTGGCCGGGGCCCTCTTCATGGTCCAGTTTCACTACTACACCGGCGGAGCCGCAGGGGACAACTATATTATATATAATATATTACTGCCACTTTTACTTTACAAACAAGACACACAGGCACCTGTCTGTTCATCACAGTTATACCTTCTGCCTCGCATCCCTTTTGAAATTGTCTTCTCTCTTTAAAGTGAGGACGGGGTCTTCAGGGATTAAGCCCCTTATTTCTGGCACCCACCCTCTGATCTTTCCATCCCAGATACACACAATTAATAGTGGCAAGCCCTTGATCTCCTTGCACACCACATACAATATAGCCCCCAACTGGTGGTAAACGGTTTACTTAACATACGTGTATGACTCGCGTGAAACCTCAAGGGAAGCAAATCTTGCTGCTATTTTATTTCAGATACTCATATGACACACATAAAACCCCACTTTTTAGTTTTTTCTCTCTGTGTAACAGCAAGCGACAGTCAAAGAGGGGGCTAAGTCCCTGATCCCAGCAAATCCTATAAGTGGCCCTGTCCCTTTACTAGCTTTTATTTTCTTGGACATTGAAGTGGGTTAGGAAAGCTACTAGCATCCACTGGACCAAAAGCAGAATTGAGTGAACATCAGTACCAAGGGACCAAGTATCAAAGACATCAGTACCAGCGCTGGCTCTAGCATGGCTACCCTAGGTGAAGCTGTAAATGGTAACCCACCACCACATTTTGTCATGGAATGTAGGATTATTTCTGTTTAACCATTTGATATAGTATTACATAAATGTACTCTGAACAGATGTCTATATTTATATTCAAGTACTACATGCATTTTATGTGTACTACACTGTAGATATACGTTTTAAAGAAATTCACAATTTTTGGTAAATGGTGCCAAAGAAAAATAGCAGGTTACTACATATATTAGGTTAATGAATATAAATCTGATTTAATATTTTAGAACTGTATATCTTGTTTTAAAAATGTGTACTGTACATGCAAAAATATACTGAAAATATAAAAACATAATGTATAGGGTAATTACATGATGGCATTTCAGTTTTACAAAAAAAAAAAAAAATCAACTTTGAGATGTAAATAATAATATGTTAATTAAAATTCATTACAAATATATGAACAACTAAAATTAAAATCTGCTTTTTTTCTTGTCTTCATCTTTATGAACATAAAAACAATATCTTTTAAATCCATTATTTGCACTAGCTCACTCTTCTCTGATAAGGTTGCTGAGAGTCATACGAAACACAAAGGTATATTGTGTTTAAAAGGCACATGACTGCTGTGTTGTATGTGGTTTTTATATACTTTTCACAAATGTAAGTGTTAATATTAATATACTGTAGAATATAATAATTATTATTTTAATATAAAATGGTCCCAATATACATTGTGTTAAATATGCAATTCAGGAAATGCCAAGGTTACAGTGTGTTACTGGTTTAGCGATTAGGCAGAAATCCAACCTTGGAATATTTTAGTTCCTTATCTGACGCGCAGCTAAACAATGCAGATAAACAATACTTCCAAAACAGCTTGTAATGCCAGTGCACTATGCTTTCAGAATAAAGGAAGAACCGGAAAGAAAAATATATTTATATATCAATAATCCTAATCAATTTGGAAGTTAAGATGTAAAATAAGATAAAAAGCAGAACCTGATAAAAAATGAAAAAGCACAAATACAAAAGTAAAATTACAAACTGCACCCGAACAAAATAATGTCTTTGAGTGTAAAGAGCACCTCTGTGAAGCTAACAATGCATCCTGGGATTTAGAAGACCACCTATAAAGGGCTTGTGAAGGTGCCCTAATCTGGTGCATTAGTGAGCGCACAAAGCCTAGTGAGAGTGGCAGTCTGGACACAGGTGAGAAAGTGGAGCTAAAACAAGATACATCTGTTTACACCTGGATTAACATGCGTCATGATTTGATAGACCACGACAACATTCAAAAGTATTATGTAGAATGTACATTTGGAAATGGATAGCAATCACATTTAACATTAGTGGAAATGCAAATGTGTTTTCTGTCCACATGCAACAATTAAGTCAGTGGAATAGACAAAAGAATCATATAGGGCAGAGGCAGCAGTCGGATAAGCCACAGAAAGGTAGCCAGCACTGACAACCATGTATCTTCAGAAAGTTAGTGCAGTGGCAGCAGCATCATGTGTGAGTCAAATTATACACTATTGTCTTTTCTTTATAAGCAGTCAGTTTCTGTTCTAACTGCACATTAGTCACTGAGTTGAGCTGTGCTGCTCACTTGTAAATTTAAATTATATATACAAATAGAATTTATATAGGAATTGCACGTTAACAGAGGTCTTTGAAAAAGTTTTCACAGGCTGAGAGTAACATGATTTGTACATTAATGAAACGGGCCATGATAAAAAGGTCCAAGGGCTGGATCCGTATCGCAGGAGTTTGAAGCCCCTGTTTTACATTAATGTATTATCACAAGAAAAGTGAGGTTTGGAAAGGCCTCCAGCTATGTCTTACCTTGCATTCAGATGTTGTTCAGTACAGGTCTGCTGTTCCAGATGACATGGATCTTAAATCAGTTGTTGAGACTTTGGAGTGATGAAATCAAATTTTAAGATCCTCACATGATTAAACAGATTCTGCTTGAGCTCATATTCTGTTATGCTTCTGCTAGCTAAACTTGTCCCCCTTCATCTATTGTCTCTCACTTGGATGAAGAATCTTCCTCCTCACTGAAACTGTTCTTGACTGCGTCATTCTCCATTATTAATGTGTTGTATTGTATTTCATTAGTTAATTTCTACTTGAATTAGCCACCCTTATGGGAAAGACCTACCATGTCTATGGTGAGCTGAAGCATAATACAGCAGCAATGGCCATAAAGCAGGAAGTGGCCCTGAATGGGATGCCAATTTATTACTAATGCCAGGCTAATTTAAAACAGCCAGTTAGCCTAATGTGTGTATTTTTGTATTTGGAAACCCAATTGGCAAAACCCGTATTAGTACATGACAACCTGCAAAGTTCAGAAAGAACGGGGAAGCACTGTTAACGTCTGTGCCTCCCTGCTACCCTGTAAAACCTGCCAAATGCTGCTAAAAGTGGAAAAACAAAATCTCTTTATAATGCTCTTTTCATCATCAAGTGACAGTGAAAGTGTGGTCATCTAGGAGCTCACTATGTGAGTTGTTAACTCTTTGACTCTGCGCCAGTTCAAGTGCATGCACGGATACGCTGTCCCTTAATTCTCACATTGCTGCACACGCTCCATGACTATACTGGCCTTCTCCACATCCATTTCTCTCTTCAAAGAGCACATCCAAAACTCATTACTTCTGCTCATACCATAAAAACAGGTAAGTGGAAAATCCTCATTTTATCAGGCTATGCTTATGAGAAACGTGATCCCTTGGTAACTGGTACATACCAAAGCCCCTCTGTCTTCTTTATCAGAACAGGAACCAAATCTCAAGATAACATCTCTGCCTTCCTGGCATTGTTGAAGAGATGTACTAATCTAGATGCTCTTACAATATTCTGTGCTTTCAGAACGTCTGGTTGCATCTCATCCACCCCTTTAGCCTTGGAACTGAAGAGTTTCTCAATGACTATAAACAACAACAACAACAACAACAACCTTAGCAAACAGATGTATCAATCCAACTGGATGCTTCCTTAACTACTTTCTTCAAACCCAAAAAATTTAAATCTTTCAACAGTATCTGTAGTCCAGGTTAAGATATGTTTGCTCTTGCCCCTGGGAGTATAAATCATGTTGCACCCACTGTTCTTCAGTTTTTGTCACAACCAGTCTGAAGCCATTTAAAGGTACTGTAATTGACCATAACCTTACTAGAATTTCTCAAACCAAGCTTTTGTTATGGCTATCACCACATCTACAAGTTTATCTTTCAGTTTAATCAAGAGACCATTGTGCTAATATTGCCCAGAAGGCTTCTTCTTTAACTACACAGTTTTCACTAATAGTTACTTGGCTGGCAGCCATGACAAGCTTCAACCATCTTTCTGCTACATATCCTTATAGCCACCTTCACTGTATAGGACTTGAACAATGTTCATTCAGACTACATGTCCCTAGTCTCACTTGAAATACAGAATGACCTCTTCTGGTGTTGACAATTAAACTGATCCCAAGCAGAGGTGCCAGTTTGGCATTCTCTCTCACTACTCAGTTGAGTGTTTCAGGTTTGTACAATGTATAATGTAGCCATCTGTTAATCAAGTGGTCCTCAACTGACTCTGTCTCTTTAAAAGGATGTCCTTAAACATGTGGCATCAGATAAGATGACATTGTATTTTGCAGGGGACGTAACCACTGTGCACCTACACTGGCATTTACAAAATTCTTCCTGCTGTCAGTGTGGCTCTCTCTCTCTTCTTCTTTCTCTTTCTCCTTTTACTGCATTTTGAGGGGCTTAAAGCTGCTGTTTGGCCTCCTGGAAGTGCATGCTTGGCTGCCTGTCACATATTAAAGGGGATCTCTCATAATATGACAAAATCTTAGAGTTTGTAGACCTGTTTCTTGTTTGAACCACTGTGAGAGATAATCTTTGTGTTTTTACTCAGCTCATATTTCTTGTTCTTTGATCTTTGCTTTTGTTTTTGATTTAATTTTTTATTTCTGAAATGTAATCGCTATGCTTATTTTGACTTGTTTTGTTGTATGTTTCATTCTAACTGTTTTCCTTCAAATGCCCATCCATGATGTATTCATTTAAATCCAGTCATCAGCCTTGTTAGAAGGCTTATAGGGTCCTATTTTCTGTACCAGAACATGATCAGCCACAAAGAGGTTTTGGTTTTCCTTATACATACACTTTGTGTACTGATACTAATCTACGGACATACAGTATGTCAGAGTAAAATATAGAGATACATGCTAACGCCTCTAAAACATCTCTATATGACAGTGGGTGGTATGCTCTGAGGGCACCAAAATGAAAGAGTAGCTTCTGAGGGAAAGTGAGCAGCTTAATTTATCGTAAAAGTTAGGGTGTCCTTTTTAATATAGATGGTCTCTCTTCTGTCCTAAGCAGGAAGCAATTCATCTGGAAGCTTCTATACAGGCCAGGATCATTAAAGAGAGGTCTTTGCTGAGCAGTGTATTGGCCTTTAGGAGCCATCGCAACTAAAAAAATGGTTTCTGTGTTAGGCGCAAAACTGAGTGTTTTTTTTTTTAAGGTGAATCCCTGTCAGAATACCCTCCAATACATCCTTTCCTCCAAATGCTTGCCTTTTAGTGGTGATTGTGAGAATAATGGACATGCAGACTTAATAATTTGACTTTTTCTTTAAGCAAATTCAACCACTGCTTCAAGGTGTAATCATTTTTAGTTACAGATTGTAAAAAATGCTGCAGCACTGTGCTGGTCGGAGATGGACAGGAATGCAAGATGGGATGGAACTCATACCTCTACCTTAGATAGGGGTGCTTTCACTCTGGAAAGTAGAACAAAATAATAAGGGTGGAGAAGGTGGAGGGATTGGCATACATGTCCTGTTCCTACTAGGGTTAAGAAAATTTAGAGAAGGGGTAGAGGGAAAGATCCTTGGCAAAAAATAGGACAGTTGAGAAAGGCAGTCACACAAGGAAGAGGAGGGTGTGACCCCCCACTGTCAGAAAGATTATGCAGCACCTGTAGAAGTAGGCCCAGTATTTAAATAGAACTCCTTTGACTTGTATTTTTACAGAATGCCCTCTTTTGTTCTGGGTGCAGGACATATTGTGGGTCCCCTGCACTTCAGCACACTGGGACAATTTACCAAATGTCACAATGGTTCCCCCAGTAGGTGCACTTCTGGAACATACTTTGCAGTGGCAAGTGTTATTGTCCCCTCTGTCCACACTGGATTATACAGGACTGTTTGGTTTTCCAGTGTGACCTTTTCTCTTTACAGGCATACAGGTATACTTTGCAGGGTTCACATTCACTGAAAAATACTGTAGGTTACTTCATCTCACAGACTGCTCCTAGTCTAAAACAGCACACACAAACACACACACAGAGGCACCCCCAGAATAGGCATTGGAAATCAAACTTTTCAAGCATTAGAAGAATATAACAGTTAGCCTGACTTTTAAAGCTAATCTAACTCATAATTTAAAATTATTTGTTATTAAAGGAATCATTTCGTAAGAATTTCTGGTACGACTGGATAATGGACATGTGTCTTGGGCCTTGGCTCTTCAACTGTGCTCAAATGCTGGGTGACTTGGTGAATTCAGCAATACTGCACTCAAATGTTAAAACACTGTGAGAGACAAACAGCATGTGAGTGACATTGGTGCCATCATCTTATTCAAATATTATTTAAAAGAGCTAGTCCAATAATCAGTGCAGTTACTGTATATTACACATTCTCCTCTCCTCTACCTCTCTTCTCTTCTTATCTCCTCTGCTTTTGGGAGTATTCTGGAAAATTCTTGGGTAGTTTAAAGATTTTGTTCTTTACTTCAATAATATCTTGTTTCTCATTGTTTACATTTGTAAATACCTATCTTGAAGCTCAAATTGTATGTAGTAATCATAATATAAGTAGCTAAAAGTAGCTAAATGCAAGCTAAATATAGCTAAAATTGCACATATGTCTAAATAACCTTTTAAAGCAATCATTATAGTGATGTACTAATTATTTATTATATTTGCTACGGAACATCCCTTTGCCACACTGGTAGAGAACTTACCTTCAATACAGTATGCATATATAATGAGAATTACAAAATTAATCTGAGAAGAATCATCATTTAACCTCATTTCCATTTAACACATTGTGTTACTTGTATATTTAAGTCTTTCAGATGTACTAGAGTTATTTACCAAAACAAGACTTTAAATTTTAAATTAATACAAATATTACAGGTGGCACGGGGGCACAGTGGTAGCGCTGCTGCCTTGTGGTAAGGAGACTTGGGTTCGCTTCCCCAGTCCCACAGTCCAAAGACATGCAGGTTACGTGTATGCGTGTGCCCTGCCGTGGGTTGGCGCTCTGCCCGGGGTTTGTTCCTGCCTTGTGCCTTATGCTGGCTGGGATTGGCTCCAGCACACCCCTGTGACCCTGTGTTAAGATATAGTGGGTTGGAAGATGACTGACTGACTGACAAATATTACAAAGAAAAATGTACCAATGACAGATTTATTAGTCTAAGATCTCCCATGAAGGTTGTTCTTATCACCTATTTTATTAAGCTTCACATCATGTTTGGCATCACATTGAATGACAGTGTTCATTCACAGAAACTCTGCACAGGTATAGTGGAAATACTTCTGCAAAAGTACATAATGAACATGTAAAAAAGAAGCAACTGTTGGACAGCAACTGATATTAAATTCCATATTATTTTACAGTAATATCTCTAAATACAGTATTATGTTGATGTATATTAAACTGCAAAATTTTGGAAAAAATAAATAATTCAGGAGCCTGAGTCTTAAATAGCAAGTCAATCAAAATTAAGTCAAAAGAGTTAATTAGCAACAAAAACTGGTCACTAAGTAAAATAGGGATAACATGAAAACCTGCAACCTCAATAGCACTCCAAAACTGGAGTTGGAGACCCCTGACACAGAACAAACATACATACTCACAAATGCACTAGAGTTGCCTACAATCTTTAATGTGATAGGTGTCTAGGTTACATTTATAGGTATTCTAACCTAAACACAGTTAAAATATCTAACTATGCCACCCAGTTTTATTAAAAGTCTGGGAACTCTTGAAATGTAAAGATAATAGCACACAGGTTTCTTTAAATTGGACTGTGAGTAAACACACAATGGAAGACACGGCAGAAATTTCAAGAAAAACAGCAACTTGTATTACACCAGGCAATATAAAATTTACCAAGAAGATAAAAGTAAATAAGAATCTAAAAATATCAGTAGTGAAAACATTTTTAAAAGAGAGCACAGAGTCCACACTCTACAAGTCTATTGAAACATAACAGTAGAGGATACAACCTTTGGTGGTGTGAAGTCCAAGTTGCGCGTTGTCTTAATACAGCGAGTAATCTTCTAACTGTCCTGCTGAAACACTCTGTTTGCTGAATACTTGTTTCACAACAGATGTTTTGCTTCACTCTGTCCTCTCATGAGTCTTCTTTCTCTCACTGGAGTCAGTGTGTCTCTGGTGAAACTGCCTCTTTATCCCTGGAGGTAGGTGTCACTGTTTTTGTACCTTGCGAAATGCCAGCCACGTACCCTCATCTGTCTGAGAGTCCCAGCTCTCAGTGTGAGTGATCTTGACAGTGTTTTCAGGGGACCATCTCTCCCTATACCACCCACTGCCCAGAAGTATCGTATTGTGTGATTGCTTCAGCGTTTTCCGAGATCAACATGACAATCGATTAAACAATGCTTCATACCAATTACCTTACACATATAGTGTAAAAAAAAAGATCATTGTTGTTTGCTATTAAGAAGTACATATACTACTTTATGCTAATTAGAAACCAATGTTTCCAGAACAATGTTAATTCAAACCAGGTTAATACAAACATTTTCCAAAGAAGCAGGCAGTTCTGTTTATCACAATCTTGTATTTTGATGAGATTCAAAGCAGTTAAACCTTCAAAGCAGGTGATTCTTTTGCAAGACAGGTACATATCTATGTCTTGCAGACAGACATCAACAATAACCTGTAGCCAGAATTATTCAGGAAATTTGCCTTTTCACTTATCACCCTGGTCTTAACAAAGGGTGCCTATTGCCCCTTCATTTATTGGCTTTTTATATTTATTATGTACCTGTATTTTGCCTAAGAGAAAAAGACAACCACCCTTTGTACAAACATTTTCTCCCACTTAGAATTGTGAAGCTAAAACAGAGTACTTGGGGAAAATCCATGCAAACTTGTGGAGAATGACAAATGTTCACAGAAACAGTGACCAGACTGGGAACTCCACCTAAAGCAGTGGAGTGCAGAGACAGTGATGCTACTTTACCAGCCCACATCTAAAATGACTTTGAGGAATAGGCTTTTCAAAAATATTAAAAAAACGTATTTTGATTTATGAGATTGCATGCATCCTGTGGTCTTTAACTGGCCTTGGTGGTTGGAAAATAGATGAACGGCATAGTGGGTGGTTATGTCTATATGGCTACAAGGCCGTGATGTCTCCCCCATAGCCACTGCATATTCTCCCTGCATCTGTGTACGGTTTCTTCACATAAGTTAACCATGCTAATGATACTGAACCTGGTTCTGCAACAACTTTTTTCCAAGTAACTTATTCCACAACCTAAATCCATATATGTTACGTGAAATGATTTCTGTAAATTGGCTGAAGTTGAGTTATTATCCTGTGATTGGCAGGCATTTCCTTCATTAATTGGCTAATTCCTTCTGCTCAATCTTATCATTAACAGTCTGGCTACTAGGAGCAGATTGAATCAGAAGCTATGGACAATCAGTTACTTAGTGTCAAACAGTGAACAATTAAAACCGTTGTTGAGGTCCCAATACGTTGCAGTAAGTCACTAATAAATTCGCTATGGGAAGCCCCATTGTAAAGTACTGCTGTTTTTAAGTCTTTCTAAGTCGTACTAAGATAAAAACAAAGAGTAGTACATAGTATATAGTAAACGATTTGATACCCGCACTCACATAGGTAGCATTTATTCTAACGTGTTAGTGATATGTTAATATTCATTAGCGGGTTTAATTATGTTAGTGTCGTTTTGTTAGTGTGGATTTGAGAGCTGTGGTCCGATTTAGTTCAATAACCGCTAACCACTTAAGGAAATAACGGGCGCAAGACTAATAGATCAGGGAACACACATCTTTCTGCACCCATTCAAGCAATAACACGGTTCACCTTTTGTCACTTGAGAACCAATAAATGTACGAAATATTTACCATATCCATCTACTAAAAGCCTGGTTTGTTGTACAGCTACCGCGTGTCCACGCGCGCTTGTTATTTATACTATACACACCGCTTAGCTCTGCCTCTCTCGCTGTGCGCATGCGCATTGAAGCAGTACAGCCGCTGCTATTATTGTCCGTATAATTTCACATATGAAAATGGCGGCGGCTCACGGTGGTGGAGGAGCGGCAATGGCTCTACAGAGCCAACTCTATCCGAATGGACCTCACTGGACCCCGGGCACTTGGCATCAGCAGCATCACCTGCATACTGCTCGGAGCCTGGACAGAGCGCTGGAGGAGGCAGTTTGCTCGGGGATGCTAAGCTTAAGCGGCAGGAAACTGAGAGATTTCCCAGGGAGTAGCTACGACCTGACCGACACAACGCAGGCAGGTGGGTTTAGTCGCACAGACTTAATTTCTTAAAGAGATTCATTTGCCTTTTTTTGCCTGTGAACATATGTACCAATTTTGCTTTTACTTTTTCAATTTTGTATTGTGTCCATTAGAATATAGTTGCTAATCTCAATATTGTTTACTCTTAATTCATTCTTATTTGAAGGACTTGCCACTTTCCGTGCTACACTGTGTGACACGAATCCGTCTATAATGATAAACCGTTATTCTCGTTACTATGGTTTGCGTAGCCGATCAGCGATGTTCATTCATTTTATTTAGAACATGAAAATCTGCGGGGCGGGTGGATTGGCAGGGGGAGTAACCACCAATGGCCACTGTTCACCGCCGAAAAAAAAAGTGGTGTTGCAAGTTATTTTTTCCTTTTCCAATAATTTAATTTAATGTATGGCTAAATTTAAACAACCCGTTAGATAAGCTGACCGTAGCGTCCCGATTGGGTCATTCAGTGAAGAATCAACCCCACCAACCCAACCCCCTTGACAATACACGCTGCTGAGCACCGGCCTGTTTACTTGTCGACGGAGTATCGAGAGTCGTTGTTTGTGATTCTCATTTTCTGTTGGCATCCCTCAAATTATTATACATGTTGCCATATCTAGATTTTAGTTACGCTTTTCCACACATACACAGACCAGAATGCTTTAGCTTATGTTCATGTTCCGATCTTTACGCATCTGTTGTTCCACAGGGGCTTGTCACTTTGTTGTTTCAAAACATCCACCACAATAGAGGATTGAAATGTACGTTTCTTCTAACAGTCAGTGTCTGCGTCTGTGTGTACCTAAATTAAATTTCTGAGCGAAAACAAACGTGAGCATCAGCCTTAGTTGAGGTGTGCACGTAGTAGTGGCGTGGGTTGAAGGCTTTGTCTGAGAAGGCAATATACGAGTGGTCTCGGCAGGCGCCCCTTATTTATTCAGTTTAATATCAGCTGGAATTGCACATTTTCAGTCAAGATTCAGTAATGTATCCAATATAACTTTTCATGTAATTTTGATATTTTCTGTGCATACTAATGTACAATTTATATATGTGCAGAAATGTGTTGATTCATCATGCTTGTGAAGCCTACAGAATGAAATACAATGGGATTGATTCATTGATAGTCTTGGAAACTTAATTATACAAGGAGGGATAATGTAATGAATCTTACTTCTTGTAGTTCTGACAGTTGTGATTCTACAGGCACAGAAAGAAATAAAATAAAAATCAGTGCATTACAGAAACGCAGGCAAGTTCATCTCGGTGCGGACAAATTGTATCACAGACTTGTGAAATAACTTGAAGTGGTTTTTGTGTACTTGAAGAAATGAAAAGATGAGGTCTCACTCGAATGTGAAGCTCTTTCTTTATTTGCACACAGTGATGGTACAACTGCCTTTAAATGGACATCATTTGTTGAATTCAGTTCAAAATCATGCTGTTTGTAATGTTACTTAAAATATTTCATAAAGTGTATTACTAATGGATTTTAGGGAAGGCATTCTTGCAAATAATGCCATGAAAGTGGAAAGAATGAAAGAAAATAAACCATTTACTGGGTTGTGGTGAGTCAGAGCAAATCCTGAAAGCAAGGCAGGCACTGATTCCATTTGATTTGTGTTCTATTGTACAGTGTGGAGTAACTAAGTAACCTTTACCACACCTTTGCTATGTGGGAGAAAAATCAGAGAATGTGAAGAAAAACCTACTGTATATTGTCACAAGAGAAAATATTCAAAGTGAAAATGGACAGAAACTGGGGGTGAGATTTTGAATTTAATCTGCTGGAGCTGAGAGAGAGAAGTGCTAATCCTTCAACATTTGTGCCTCCCATTATGGCAACTCCTTTACTTTATATCACAGTTCACTCACTTTTCACACAAGTAATCGTTAATTGAAAGAATTAAGAGTCAATCATTCCCTTATATAGATCAATCAACAGTAATCATTGCATAATTCAAGTACATAAAGGATACTACAGTTTGACAGGAACCAAGTAATGCATTAGAAAACATTATTTACACTATTAAAAGAAGGAACTACTCAAGCTATTATATTAGAGTATGTCAAAAAGGACACAGGTCATATTTAGGTAAGGCTAACACGGAAACAGAAAATGAAGTGAGTAGAGATGGCAAGACATTTGTCCTACAGATGCATAGTACAACACACACTGTAGGCCTTAAGTTGGATCTGACAATTAAATCAAAGCAAGACACATGGACTGAAATCAAGATGCAGTAGTGGGTGCCAGAAAGCATTAAGGTATGAAATATTTGTTAACACTGGGAAAAGCACAAACAAATATGATGAATAGATATTTATCCACATTTGGAATTAGATTAACTAAATATGTTTCATTCCTCGCTGAGCTACCAATATATGAAGCTTTATATTTTTTATTTTATCATAACCACTGATCTGTCTGTCTGTCTGAAAACGAGGCAGTTTATGACTAGTATTATAAGAACATGAAAGCAAAAATAATTAGAAAAAAGTCACTAAAAGAAATTACACAATTAAATATACAATTTCTCCAAGAGTAATGTTAAGAAATGTATTTTTGAGTGTAAACTTAAAGAGAAACTAACTAACATACATGTATCAATTACAATGATCCTGATTCTGTATGTAATGACAGTCATTTTTGTTGCATTTAGCACAAAGTGCACATGCTTGCTGCATCATACTAGCTGAATGATTCTTTTAAGAGGAAATGAACTTTGCCTTTGGTTTGCTTATGTTTCTCTCAAGTCTTCTTGATCAGGATTGGTTTATGCAGAAGATGTTTCAAACAGAAATATTTAAATGAAACAAATGTTTTGTTTTTAAATGATCATTAATTCTTTCACTTGGCAAACCTGGAAGAAAGGCTTTTTAGAAGAATAGGAAGCAAAATGTGATTTTATTCAACTTTAATGCTTGTTCCGATAGAGTTTCTTAAGAATGGCTCTAAAAATACTGGTTGATTGTTAAAGGGACTGCTTTATAGATGAGGCAGAGTAATATCCCTACATACTCATTAAATAATAAACCAAACCAGCAATGAAGAGGACAATGAACTGACATACACAATGAGATTGTCTGGTAAGGGTTTATATATAAAGCCATTTTAGAAGTGATACTTGCAGAGTCTTTAAAACCAAGATGGTAATTTACAGTTAGCACAGTAGACCACATCAGTTATCAGTGTTGTTGACAGAATGAATACAGGAAATATCTAAAACTATTTATAAAGTGCATATAATATTTCCTTGAATGTATTTTGACAATGATTATACTCTTAGAGCATTGTGCTTCAGCACAGAAGACATATTATTTTTCACCAGCAAATGCAGTCAGAGACTAAAAAAGCTGGTTGTATACCTTGTGAAAACATGAAGGTATCATTTAATTTGTTCATTTTCCTGACCCAGTTATTCTAGTACAGGGCTGTGGGTGGCTGGAGAATGTCCTGGCAGTTTCACTACCAAGGAGGAACCAAACATAGACAGCACAGCAATGCATTTCAAGGTACATTCAGTGATGAGCCAGTACAGTCAATCTAACCTGAATTAAGGTGAACATAACCAGATTATAAGATATAGAATAAATTAATAATTTAAAATATACAGTATAGTATTATTTAGACAAACGCATGTTCCCTTCAATGTATGATTTGTATTGCACATTCTATCGTGGATATAAAAATTAAAGGAACACTTTGAAAACACATCAGATCTCAATGGGAAAAAAATCCTGCTGGATATTTCTACTGATATGGACTGGGTAATGTGTTAGAAATGAAAGAATGCCACATCATTTGAGGGAAATGAAAATGATCAAACTACAGAGGGCTGAATTCAAAGACACCCCGAAAATCAAAGTGAAAAAGTGATGCGTCAGGCTAGGCCATTTAGCTGAAATTTCATCGCAGCAACTCCAAATCATACTCAGTAGGTTGTATGGCCCCTACGTGCTTGTATGCATGCCTAACAATGTCGGGGGTAGGGGTTACATGCTCCTAATGAGAGGATGGATGGTGTCCTGGGGATCTCCTCCCAGATCTGGACCAGGGCATCACTGAGCTCCTGGACAGTCTGAGGTGCAACCTGGCAGCGTCGGATGGACCGAAATGTGATGTCCCAGAGGTGTTCTATTGGATTTAGGTCAGGCGAGCATGGGGGCCAGTCAATGGTATCAATTCCTTCATTCTCCAGGAACTGCCTGCATACTCTCACCACCTGAGGCCAGGCATTATCATGCACAAGGAGGAACCCAGGACCCACTGCAGCAGCACAGGGTCTGACAGTGGGTCCAAGGATTTCATCCCGATACATAATGGCAGTTAAGGTACCATTGTTTAGCCTGCAGAGGTCTGTGCGTCACTCCATGTGTATGCTTCCTCAGACCATCACTGACCCACCACCAAATTGATCATGCTGAACGATGTTACAAGCACAATAACATTCTCCACGGCTTCTCCAGACCCTTTCACGTTTGTGACATGTGCTCAGGGTGAACCTGCTCTCTTCTGTGAAAAGCACAGGGCTCCAGTGGTGGACCTGCCAATTCTGGTATGCTATGGCAAATGCCAGTCGAGCTCCACAGTGCTGTGCAGTGAACATAGGGCCCACTAGAAGTCAAGCCCCTCAAGAAGTCTGATTCTGATTGTTTGGTCAGAGACATCCACACTAGTGGCCAACTGGACGTCATTTTGTAGGGCTCTGGCAGTTCTCATCCTGTTCCTCTTTGCCTAAAGGAGCAAATACCGGTCCTGCTGATGGGTTAAGGACCTTCTACAGCCCTATCCAGCTCTCCTAGAGTAACTGCCTGTCTCCTAGAATCTCCTCCATGCCCTTGAGCCTTTGCTGGGAGACCCAGCAAGCCTTCTGGCAATGACACGTATTGATGTGCTATCCTGGAGAAGCTGGACTACCTGTGCAACCTCTGTAGGGTCCAGGTATCGCCTCATGCTACACTGTGACGTAGTGACACTAACCATAGCCAAATGCAAAACTAGTGAAAAAACAGTCAGGAAAGATGAGTAGGGAAAAATGTCAGTGGCCTCCACATGTTAAACCATTCCTGTTTTGGGGTCGTCTCATTGTTACCCCTCTAGTGCACCTGTTATTAATTTCATTAACACCAAAGCAGCTGAAACTGATTAACAACCCCCTCTGCTACTTAACTGACCAGATCAATAGCCCAGAAGTTTCACTGACTTGATGCTATACTCTGATTAAAAAGTGTTCCTTTAATTTTTTGAGCAGTATATAAAATATTCAAAAGAACAGTTTTTGCACAGTTACAGACTTGTGTTTTTAAAGAATACATTTTAAAGCATGACTGCTAAACAGTTTAACATTTATTAGAAATAAAGTTAAATCAAGTTTATAGTTTATTGTCATATGTACTCAGTACTCAGAGGAAAATGATTAGACATGCAGTAGTCAAAGGCAATAAAACAAATTAGGAAGGGGGGTAGGTGGGTGTAAGATGGGTGGATTAGTGTGATGGGGTTTGAAGAATGTGTTGGTCTTAAAAGTCTTTTTTATTATTGGAATGTTCTTCTTTCAAGCCTGCATATGCTGGGTCTATATCCATGTGTCTGTTAATGGCGTTTCATTTGATGGCCATGATTCAGCCCACTCTCTAACACTCTTAGTATTTGCCTTGAATCTTACTTGCACCATGTCCCAGTTAAACGTGAGTCTGGTTGAACTGATATGAGCATATTCCATCTCTCTGACAGCATTGCGATGTTCTCGTATACGTGTTGCGAGTGTTCTAGATGTTTGTCTTACATATGCAGCTGGGCATGCACTGCATAGTATACTATATACCACTGTGATAAGAAAAAATCACCAGTCTCTCAAAACCCTTCATCATGATTAGAATGAGTGCCATCTGTTTGTAGTCATTTAGACAGTTCAAGTTGTTTTCTTAGGCATAGCATAATGGTTGCCCTTATAAGCAGACAGGGACCACATTCTCTCATGAGTTGTCTACCAGAGGCCTTGTAGACTTGAACTCATTTAAAAGTCCTTCTTATGACAAATACAAAAAATAAAGAAGGATGAATCATGTGTTACTACAGACAATTTAATTGAGATTTTCTTGTTGTCATGATCAAAATGGGCACCGGAGTATTAAGCTGATCTGGAAGGTTGCATACGGATGCAACTGGATTAGGCTTAACTTTTTAGTCAGTAACTATCTCTAATCCCTGCCAGGTTTGTTAAAACTGCTAAATTCAGTTTCTAGTTTACTCTTATACTGATGTTTAGCCTCATTGATTAGTTTCTTGAGTTTGTATCTGTAGTGCATCCTGAGATCAGTGGTGATCCAAAGTTTCTTATGAGAAAATATGCGGATTGCTTTCATAGGCACACAATCATCCACTCATTTTTTTTGATGAATCACGTTACAATATCTACATATTCATCTAGATCTGTAAAAAAGTCAAATTCTGAAAACTTGCCCTTATGTTTAAAAGTGTTTTTCAGTCATTATTATTAATCATTACAATTTTGTACAAACAACAGAAATAACAAAATTATTTACAAAAAACACAAATGTCTGTGAGGAGAAACATACAGCATGTCACGGCTGTTTGGCACCATGAGTCAGATACGTAAATAAAGAATGATCTTGTAATTTTTAAGCCGTGAAATAATCTTTTGTTTTCATGCCTTAATACATCATAGATATTGAAAGGCGAATTCAGTGCTGATTTTTATAGATCCTTGACCGACTACTGCCTTTTTGTAGAAATTTAAAATACTTCAGATTGATTTGTAGTGTTATTAGTGGAATTTTAATCACAATAGTCATGCAGAAAGAATAAGTATAAATGAGCATATATGTCTGGTAGTGACATTTTAAACTAGGGCCTAGCCAATCACAGATTTTTGCCACTGGTTTTGATTCCAATAAAAAAGAGTCTGATTTCCGATAAGTGATATTAGTGACTGATACAAAGCCCCCAGGCTTGAAAAAAAAAAATCAGTCACAAAAATATTTAAATATATGTTTTGTATTTTATAACAAAGCATGCATGCATATAAATTAGATTGTTTTAAATATGTACAAAAAGTGTCTATTAACAATTATTCAGACAAATAAATAATCAAAAAATAACAACAGTATATGTAACAATAACAATATAATTTTGAATTAAACTATATTAGTATAATTAAATGAGACAATAATCAAAATTGTCAAGCAACATTAAATTCCTAAATTCTGTGCCGCTTACAAAACAATGAATAAAACAACAGAACTCAATTATTGTAAAGGACAGCTAATATGAGTAACATGGTCAAAACAATACTTCCATTCTGGTAAAGCGAGGTTATAATATATGGAGCACAGCTTTTCTGCATTCACACCTTCACACCGTGCAGAGAGCTCTTCTTGTCCTCATAAATGTAGCAAATAACACCTGCACACTGGGCAGTGATGATGGTGGACAAGACAAATATCATTTTATCTGAACATCGAGGATCAAACAGCCATATTGTGAAGCAGAGGGCTGGAGAAGGTGCAGGGACTAAAGTCATGAATGTGTTCATTGTGTTTAAGTAATCAGGAGCGATTTGTATCTATCTATCTATTCAAATGCATTTCCAGTACAAATGTACATGTCATAGAACTTAGGACTTTTAACCTGCATTTGAATGTTTGAATATTTAATTACTTTTTATATGAATATCTTACGTTTGTATAATTTGACAGCTCTAGACAATCATTTTATTAACAGGATATTTATTTATTGGTAGAGGAATACTGTCTTAATGCTTCAGAGTCTAAACACTAAAATATTTCAACATCTCCAACTCCCTCCCACCTCGAGTGAAGCTGTCTGCTGTGTATGTCCAGAATAGCAGGCTATAGTCAGCATAGCCACAGGGTAGTTTATACTTTGAATAACCCCCTTTTAGAAGTCGTTAATGATAATGTACATCTACTGTAACATATTGTAAATTACTCATGCAAACTGAATAGCAGGTAAAATGCTCTACTTATACATTTTTTCAATTTTGACAAAAAACAATGCAGGCAGATGCACATATTTTGGCAATTCATTCAGTACTTTTACAAAACCTATTTGGGAAATGCCAAAGCAGACTGTAGCCACTAAACTACGTTCAGATGCAATCTAATTTTAATATGAAGTACACATGCAAAGGTGTGTATGTAGTTTAAGCATTTATGTTCATTGTTTGTGGTGTAACTGCTTTTTTTACTATTGTCTAAAGAACGGTGAAAGCACTGAAAGTTTGCTGACTATGGTGAAATAGGTTCTAGTTAACCTTAGAAAACAACCTTTTAACACTGACATCGTGGACAATATGTTCCCTAAGAACAAATAAGGGTTACCTATTGTGTGAAATCAGGGGTTTTCTCAACTGCACTCAACTTCACGTTGGGGATCACACCATTTGTGTGTGCACTGAATCCTGCACATTTTAATGAAATCTGTCACAGAAAGTGCTGGCACCTGATCGGTTTTTGATTATGCAAGAATGTGAAAAACGTATGTATTAAAGTAAAATAATAGAAAAGTGGAACATGAAAAGATGGCATCAGTTATGTAAAGAGCTTTGTGTTGAATTAAACTGTTTTGGAAAGATGTCTGATAACACAATATTCTCTAACATACTTAATCACGCCCAGAAATCTATCCTGGTAGCCTTGAGTATGAGAGAGAAACTAAACCTGGTGAAGATGCTTATCCATTCTAGGGCTTACTGACACACACTGGGCCAATTTTAGATATATGTGTGCCATATGTCTTTGGCAGGAAAGAAAAAGCTTACACAAACAAGTGGATAATATGCCAACCCCACACAGAAAACAAAAAATGGAGCAGGATTTAAACACAAGGTGCTGATCTCTTAAGGCACCAGCAATGTAGCTAAATGTTTTTCAGTTAGATAGACTTTGACATTGTGTGTACTGCAATCAAAGGAGGCACCCTTGTGCCATCCCCGAACACCCTGGATAATGCCAAGGGAGCCAAAATGTGTATCATATCATAAATACATCTAGATTCATTATGGTGTTGATAGTTCATTGTAACTGGCAGAAAATGAAACATATTGTGCCTTGTAAAAGTATACAACCCCTTTGAAAGTTAATACTATTTGCTGGTCTTCAATAAAATACTAGAGGAATATGTATCTATATGTAATACTAATCTCTATAAACATAAATAATAAAAAATCTAATAATAATGTAAATTAAGAGAAGAGCACAATTATCTTTTAAGTAAAGCAAACTACTGGAACAGAGGTGTAAGATAAAATTTGATGAAATCTATACATTTCACTAAACAAGGTGGTTTAATTGTCATTCATCTGTTCTTAAAAAGCTGTCACCTTTCTTCATGTTACTTTGTTGTGTATAAAGTGTATATATATTTTGGCAAAGTTACTGTCAAATGCTGAGGAGGTTGTTTTCAATATAGATTTCTTTCAGTTTCATTTAGTCATCTCTTGGACTGCCATGTAATGTCTCTTTTGGCTGACCCTCATTGTTTGTGCAGGATTGTTAACATCTTGAACTTTTCTACTCTTCCCTGCTTGCGTCAGCAATTTCCTTTGCAACAAAACCTGATGTAACGTGGGGAGGATGTGTTTTAGACTGGCTAGCACTTAGCTGATATGAGAACTTTTGCTTTCTTGTTCCTATAGCCATGGAAAGCTTAGGTCAGTGATTTTCAGTCCTGGTATTTGGCTGCTTGTTTTAGTCCAGTTTCATTGTTAGGTTGAAGTCCAGTCTTCAGTAAAAATCCTTGGTTGTTTAAATCAGGCATTTTGTTATGTCAAGATTTTAATCTGCCTGTTTCAAAGGGTGCAAAATTATGTTTATTTATTTCACTTTTCTAATAATTTTTGAACAATATTTACTGCTACAACATCATTCTGTTTTCACAGCATTCCAAGAGTTTCATCTAATTTCACTTTATCGGTAATGTTGTATACCCTTATTTATTTCTGAATTGTTCATTTCATTTTCACATTAGTGTTCCCTCAGACATTGATTAAACAGAATCCATTCTACAGCAGAAATGATAATTCAGGAAAGTCTGTATCAGAATGTTTGTCCAACATCAAGTGATTGTTTTCTGAAATACTGTACTTGTTTAGGAATTACAACGTAATGCCTTCATAGTTTCATACATACAAGTGAGTTTATGCTTGGGTTTAAAACAGAATTGCTGGTTTCATCTTATGGCTTTAAAGTGCTTCTGTAATACTCTTCAAATGATTAAGGGTATAAAGACTATCTATCTATCTATCTATCTATCTATCTATCTATCTATCTATCTATCTATCTATCTATCTATCATCTCACCCAAGTCTCAGTTTATGGCCGTCATTATTTTGCTTTTAGTGATGTGCTGGGTTTTAGTGTCATGGCTGATGGTGATGCAAAATTCCTTCTCCACAAGGATATTTGTATTTACCACGTAGCAAGTTTTATGCTTTAAAATGGGCTATACTTTAATTTGTCTAGCAACCACTTCTACTTGAAAAAAAGCTGTTCATAGCATGTATGTCATTAAATCAATAAAACAACCTAGTGTACTATTCTGAAGCTTTATTTTGGCCTCAGCTGCTAATTAATTTGATGAAGTTTTATCTGACTTTATCATGAATTATTCTCAGCTCCTTGGGTTTGGGTTGATCTCTGGATAATGAAATAGTTACCTAAAGAGCAATGTTAATAGCAAAAACTATTTAGTTATTAAATAAATAATAGAAGTGATACCAGAAAGGACAGAATTGATTTTGTAGCAGTATTGCTAAATAGCTGTGTCAAACTGAATGATGCAGTATTTTCGTACTTTGTGACAATTCAAATGCAGTTAAAAAGTACCTAAGAAGAATATATACCAGCTTACCTTGAGCTGTCCTCAGCTGAAAAAACCTGAAAAGCATACTGTTTTACTGGAATAATTTCATGTCAATCACACAGAAACTTGTAGCTTGTTAAATAAAAAAGAGTATAACTGTATAGAGAAGAGTTAAAATTGTAAGTGTGATTCACATACTTTTATGTACACCCACTCTGCGGTTAATTTAAACAATGTTCTGATTTCACTAGAACTATCTAGATGCTATCCTGCAGGACCTATTTAGTTTAATAGCTTATACCTGCTGTTGGAGAAGGGTTTCTTTTTTGCATTTTCTACTTTTTTGAAATGGTTACAGTTCTATGGCAGCTGACTTGCATGATAGCTGAGTGCAAACCATTATGAGATGATTGGAGACTTTCCAAAAGAACAACTCAAAACAAAGAGAGACAAGCTTTTTATCTTCCAGATGTATTTCATCTGCAGACACTTGGACTGGCTATGCACACCCAAGGCTACATGTTCTCTGATGTCAGTAGTCAACATGTGATTTTCACTGAAGATGGTTCATGGTGCATGGACTGGATAAGAAGATGTAGATCAAAGCTGGAGAAAGCTGAATTATAGTCTGGGCTAAGAAGAATGTAGTACAAGAACAAGCAATTATATTCTCAGAAGTGTAGCAGGTCATAATGACATTTTCCATTTTTAAAATGATTATTATTTTTAATCTTGGCTTGCATGATGTAATTGTACTTTTTTTTGTGGGGGTCTCATCTGATGGAATTTTGGCAATTATTGCTTTGGAATGGCCATATTGTTTATAACGGTGGTTACCATTGCCACTCATGTGACATATGAAGTCAATGTTTCCTGCCTATTTAAGATGCTGCCACACTATCTGTGGTGTCCAAGAATTAGGATTCAATAATCAAGCTTTTCTGGAGTTTTAGCAAGAGCCAAAATCTTTGTAGGGAGTTAGGGCTTTGCATGCTTTTCTACAAGTTTGGTTTACATTTTGGTTTGTTTGAATTTTAGGCTCTTGACATATTTTTTTGTATTTTTGACCATGAGTTGTTCTCATTTCTACGTTGCTGTTTCCCCTCTAGCCTACTAGCTTAACACACAGAAGACATAATAGCATAAGAGGTACAGAAACAGCATTGAGCAATGGTGTGGACAATACAGTTTGCTAAAGTTTGTTAAAAGTCTGACAGATAGTGATACAAGATGTTATTTTTTACTAGATGTATGGCTCAGTGAAAAACCAACACATGGCATTGCATTTTTTTAAATTTTCTGGGTGTTAGTTAGTTTTACAAGTGCTTTCTTAACACACACGCCTACAGCTTCTCCTTCCAAATCTATGCCTTGCACACAGGTTTTCTACACTCTTTTACTGTTTTAATTTTGGAAAAGGGAAATAGCTTTGCAAACCGTGATAGTGTTCTTCACAGTCTTTCATCTAAAATACAATTGTGTGCATTACTAAGGATCACTATTCTAACTGCAAGATTGCTATTCTGCAAAAACAGGGACTCTTGGAAGAAATTAAAGAAATATACTCAACAGCTTTCAGCTGGAGAATGAAGAGGACTGGCAAAATATACAGAACTGCGGAAGAGAATTTTTATATCACATCAGCAAGTGCAACATTTTGTAATGATGACTAACAGCTGATATGGCCAAAAAAATCATCTTGCAGATCTGATACTGGAGACTGTTGTGCTTGTGCGTTGTTTTTGTTTTTTGTTTTTTTTTGCATTACTCATGGTTGCATGCTTCTATAACCCAGCCTTTATATTTCTCTACTTTATCTATAAATGCCATTACATTTGCATTTAGAAAAAAATTATGCATATTACTGGTTGCTGAGGAGTATACTAGCTAACTTGTCAGTTTATATTCTTTATTTATTTTTTGATATTAGTGCAGTATAATGAATTACTAATGCAGGCTTAAATCTAGCTCACTTCTCATTTACATTTTTTTGGTAAAACTTGTTTAGTGAACTTTCATTTACAAAATGTAATTTTGTGGCATGTTACATATTTTGTTATGTGACAACATGGCCAGTTACTCGTGTTGGTTTAATAAACAACTTAATGCTGCTCATTTCAGCACCTTAGCATCTAGGCAACACCACCTATGGTATGGTTTGTGTGGCTTCAACTGATGATGCATCATACACCAGTTGCTCTTTGAAATTACCGTAATCCCTTTTTAGATCAGTAACAGTCAAGAAACTTTACGTTTTTAGCAGATGTAAAGTGGTAAAGTCTCTACACACTAATGGGCTGAATGTTACATTGATGAATTGTATAGGGACTGGAATAGGTGGCACTCAAAGTCCTTCTGTACCCATTCTTAATCAGAGCAAGGTCTGTAAATACCTAACTTAACCTTTTTAAAGTTGCTAGTTCAGCATCTTGGGAACTATTTCTGCAAAATAGTCTTGCAAGGCAGAAACTATCCAAGGATGAGGTATCAGTTTGTTGTAGGACTCATTTATGTACACACTCACCCATACACAGGGGTGATTTAGAATCAGTAATTAAATGTAACACAGACATACTTGAGATATGGCAGAAGCAAACTGGAGGTTCTAGAGAAAAGCTTAAAACAGACATGTTTAGAACACAGTAATCATTTACATGAACAGGGTTGAAGGATCCAGAAGGTACCACCATACAGCCCAAATTTGAATATTTACCCAATACAAGATGAGGAGACAGCAATCTCATGCAACTGCTTGAAGGGGAAATGTGGGCACCTCTGCCTTGAGTTGGAGTCCTTTACCACTAATTAAGAACATTGGGATTACAGTATACAGGCTATGAAATTCTGTACACATGCTTCCTTTGTCATCTTACTAGTTATGCAAACAGTGTTTTCTTCTGTTTTGCTTTATTGAAAAATAAATTTACAGAAAAGTCTTTTAGTGGCTTAAGCCTACATTAACCTACATTATGCTCAAGGAGTGTGTGGCACACGCTATATATTTCAGCCATCTATTTGACTGCCTAGTTTTCAGATTAAAAATAATAATAATAATAATAATAATAATCCATGTATTAGGTGTATCTTGGGTTGTTTTTATATCAGTTGACTGGGAGTAAAGCATACATTTGGAGTAATGTTTTAACCATAAAGAAATGATTTAACATTAGTTTTTGTTTTATCACATGATTGATGCATGCATTGTATAAGAAACTAAACATCTACCATTTTATTTGTTATGTTCCTCATAACACTTTAGATTACACTTTATACCAAATCTTTTCGTTTTTCTTTTCTGACAAGTATAATCATTATGATGTGAAACTTTGGTCCTGTGTAATGAGAGATTAGGCTAGCCCTGTTATGTGTGGTTATTACAGGGATCCTCAATCATGGTCTTGGTGGGCCGCAGTGGCTACAGGTTTTCATTTCAGCCAGTTTCCTAATTAGAACTCAGTCCTTTCTGATAATGAAACTTAGTATTTAACTATATACCTTGTTAGTGCTTTCATTCATCAAAGATACAGTTTAGTTACATTGTAGATCAGAGGTCCTCATTTATAGTCCTGGGGATCCGCAGCAGTTGCAGGTTTTCACTTCAACCAATTTCTTAATTAGAACCCGTTTATTTACTACTAAAGCAATATGTTTTTTGGACTTAATTTTAGTTATTTTGCCTGTTACAATACAGAACCCCCAACTGCCTATTTAGTTTTTAGAGGCTGCATTTAGCTTTTAATTTTTGCCTGTTTTCTTAACCAGACGTTAATTAATAATGAAATGCAGTTAACCAATAACCAGCAGCTCTCCAGCTAATGTGCTTCCTTTTAAACCTGTGCATATACACCATAAAGAATCTGCGTTAAAAAGAAAAGTTTATAATTAAATGAGAGGGAAATTGGAAGGACCGTTAAGTTTAAATTTGTTCTGGTCCACAAAACACAAGAATAATGTTCTTAGAGAAGGAAACTGTACAGTGCAATTAAAATTTCTCTTGGATGAATGAAATCTCTAACAAGCCAAATAGTTAAATACCAAGTTTCATTATCAGCTAGGCCTGAGTTCTCATTTGGAAACTGGCTGGAATGAAAAGCTGGAGCCACTGCAGCCCCCAGGACCGTGATTGAGGACCCCAGAGTTAATATATACTAACATTATATGTATCCTATTTAGACCTGCCCATCATTAAAACAATATTGTCATCATGTCTGGTTTATTCTCCATTTTCTGTGTTTACCCAGATTGGCTGATTGCCCCCAAATCCTTTTCATCCATTCTCCATAGTCCTAGATATCCCTTGAGGTGATTTTTTTTCATGTGACACCACATGCAACCACATCTTCTTTGGACTCACTCTGGGTCTTATCCTCTCTTCACCCAGTCATCTTTTGCCTTTTGGTCACATATTCACACTACCTTATTCTGTTTCTCCTCAACAGAACACCTATCACTTCCAAACCAAGTGTTTCTCTTAATTCAGCATTTATCTCATCCTATGAAACTCCATACATCCATCTGATCATTCTCATTTCTGTTCTTTCAAGCTTTGCTTCTTGTTCTGCTTTTCACTGGCAATGTCTTACTCTCATAGAGCATACCACTCCTCACACATCTTTCATAAATTTCAAATGAATCAAAGCACAGAGAATATGTTGCATATGCAATATCTTTCTTACTCTATTGTGCATTATAACAGTGCAGCAGGAAAAAAACTTGAAATAACAGCATTTTAAAGTCATACTAGGTTACAATAAGCTGTCACCCAGTATTCAAAAGAACTCACAGCCATCACCACCTCTGTGTAAAACCTTTGATTTTACCATCCAATCTTTATGCACATTCCACATGTTTAAACATCTTGGAAACTGCGGGCCTGGCTCCATTCTTGTAAGAGCAGAATAAGAGTTCTCTTCTGTTTGTGAGCACTATGGGAGAGTTTAGAAATGCCATATATCTAAAATATATCTCCATGATTTCTTAGTGCAGATTTTTAAATATACTGTACATTGAATGTTCATCAAAGCCTACTTACTCTTTTTCACCATGATCAAACAACAAAGAACTTAAAGCAAAGCTTAGTAATTCAGACCATTATATTAAATCCTCTGAAGAATTATAAGCTGTTGTTAATGATTCCTTGGGTATACAACAGAAACTAGAACAATACTAAGGGGACAGAAGGAAAATAACGATTACACAGCTGCAGCTTCCATTGAAAGAAGTGTTGGAGCTCTTAGGGTTGTTAGTTAACTGGAGGCTTTACTCCACACTGAAGTTGCTAATAATAAGCAGTGATTTATAGAGTAAGATTAATTCTAGGAACACTATGAAATTCAAGTATCACATTTCATGTAAGATTGTCTCAGTCTAGGAATTCAGTTTATAGCAACTGCTGACCAAGTGCCTGTTCTGAGATGCAACTCTCTACTGAACATCCCAGTGGTTTCATCACAAAATCTGTAGACTGCACAATAAGTAAAAGCAGGACCTTGGATTTGTTATATGCCAATTTTAAAGTGGCATATAACTGTTTCTTTGACACTTTAAGACTGATTCGACCATAACTTTGTACAACTCATACCTATAAATAAACCTATTGTCCAGAGGTTGCCAGCCACCACCAGGACCGTACAGGTATGGACAACTGACGCTGAGGAGGCTCTGAAGGATGCCTTTGAAAACAGATATGCTTTGTGAATCACAATGCAAGGACATTAAGAAATTGAGCCACTGTATCACAGACTACAAAAAGTATTATGTGGATAACACAGTCCCCACGAAAACAGTGTCACCAACAAGCTGTAGATCATAACAGAACTGAAAAACCTACTGCACATGAAGAAGAGAGCCTTCTGGTCTGGAGATAAGGATTAAATCAAATGGGTGCAGTCATAACTGAAGAAGCAGCTTTGTGATGGGGAAGCCAACTACAGAGACACAGTTGAGCACAAGTTAATGCACATATACATGTGGAGGTGCTGTCATCTACATGCTCCAGAGAGCCTTTAACACCATTCTGCCTCATTGACTGGTGAAAAAGTTCAAGGCTTTGAATCTTGATGCTCTCACAATCTCCTAGATTATGGACTAACTGACTAACAGACAGCAGTTGTGAGGCTGAGGGACTGTGTGTCAGAAATGGTGGTGTGCAGTACAGGAGCACCTCAGGGAACCATCCTGTCTTCCTTCCTGTTCATACTCTACTCAACAGACTTCCAGCACAGTACCAGTGCTTGCCATCTGCGGAAATATTCATATGACTCATCCATCATAGGGTGCATTAATAATGAAGACGAGTTGGAGTACAGGAAAGTTGTGGGACAACAACCTTCAAATGAACATCAGCAAGACAAAAGAACTGGTGGCAGACTTACAATGTGCTAAAAGGTTTCTGAGACCAGTTACTATTCGGGGGGAGGATGTGGAAGTGGTACAGATCTATAACTTTATGTACTTTATGCGACCTGAGACTGAGGTCTTTTGATGTATGAAGCAAGCTGCTGGATATGTTCTACCAGTCCATAGTAGCTAGTGTGGTGTTCTATCGTGCAGTCTCCTGGGGAAGCAACCTGAGCACAAAAGATGCACAATGCCTCCAAAAACTTATCAAGGAAGGCTACTCCTGCCCAGGGCAAACCCTGGACACATTGGAAGCCCTTGTGGAAAAGAGGATGTTGACAAAATTGGATGCCATCATGAAAAATCCTCCTCCCCATCCCTTCCAAGAGGTGCTTCTTTGGAGCACTTTTAGACACAGGCTCCTTCTGCCATGGTGCGCTAAGACGCACCTCTGGGGGTCTTTCTGCCCACTGCTCTCAGGCAATTTCATGCTTCCACCCGATGTACTCATTAAGTTTATTTTTATTTAATTATCGATTGATTGATTGGATGTAGTATCTGTCCTGTGAGTCTGTATTCTTTTTTATGTTTCTACTGCTGTATGCATTTACATTTCTCCATGGGATTAATAAAGTTTATCTAATCTAATCTGATCATAAAGCGCAATAAGGAAATGAACCGTCCTTCTGTAGAAGTGGTATGCTTCTGTGTATGCGAAGTCAGGCTGAGCCTTCTCCCAGCTGCTCCCAAGCGCACCACCAGATGGTTATGGAAGCATTATTTCCCATATGAGTAGCTTTCTTTCTGAATGACCATTGAGAAAGGTTATTATAGTTTTGCCTTCTATATTAGTTTTTATTTCTATATTTTTCTGACCTTACTTAGAAATTCAGTTTAGTTTTAGTTTTTTTTCATTGTTTATTTTTAGTTTTAATTTAGTTTTTATTTCACAAAGACATTTCTATTTTATTTTTAAATCTATTAGTTTCAGTTTTAGTAATTATGGTGTGATTAAAGAGCTACTATGGAGTTTAGTTTTGTGTCACAATCAGCTAGGACTGAGCACATATCGGGTTAGTATATGAGTTTAAAAGCTTACTACACTACATCATTTACTATCTGGTTTTGTTTTTGTCTGGTAAAAACAAGCATAATCAAAACCAGATACTGAATATGAACAATTTTATACAATTTTATAATTTTTTAAAATATTTTCTATATTATTTGTGTTGAACAAATGTGTGCTAAATATTGGCACGTCTTATCTTTTTTTCTATTATTGCCCAGAATGGGACAATCTGTAATGAAATTTAAGTGAATTTTAAGGTTTGAGTTTTTTTTTTTAACACTAAATGTCTGCAGCACACAACATATCGTGCTCCAAGACAATGTGCTTATAATGAATGCCTTCAATATTGCATTCAAAAATCTCCCATTCTGGGCTTTTTATTTTCTACCATATTGATCTCTGATTCCATCTCAGGCACGTACAATTTGTAGACAGAATTTTTCCAACAGCAGGCAGGAAAATAGAGTCTACTGTGTTCTGACAGGTGTGATAATGAAAATCATGGGGCTTAAGAAGAACAGGACTCTTAGGCTTGAATCAGTATGTAGAACACACCTAGCTGTGTTGAGGGAAACAAAGAAAAACAAGCATGTAGTGTCAAGGTTAGGGGCAGTGAGACTTGAATAACCCATCATAAGAACAGAAAACCCATAATGAGCACAGCAAGAGCAGGTAATAGGAGTGAGGATGGGCACAAAATGACAGAGACAGCACTTGAGATTAGGAACAATATATACATTGTCTAAATCTATTTATCCAGAGCAGGATGGCAGGGATCCTGGAGCCTACCCCAGCAGGTTTGGATGAAAGGCAGAAACAATTCCTGGTATGCAATATCTATACTAATAAAAGACAAAGCCCTCACTCACTCACTCACTCACTCACTCACTCACTCACTCACTCACTCACTCACTCACTCACTCATCACTAATTCTCCAACTTCCCGTGTAGGTAGAAGGCTGAAATTTGGCAGGCTCATTCCTTACAGCTTACTTACAAAAGTTAAGCAGGTTTCATTTCGAAATTCTACGTGTAACAGTCATAACAGTCGACAACGTCCGCCATGTCCAACTTTCTTATTTATGGCCCCATCTGTACGAAATTTGGTAGGCGGCTTCCCTGCGCTAACCGAAACCAATTTACGTACTTATTTCGATGGTATGACGCCACTGTCGGCCGCCATATTGAACTTTCCAACGTCACTAATTCTCCAACTTTCCTTGTATCTAGAAGGCTGAAATTTGGTACTTATTTCGGTGGTATGATGCCACTGTCGCCTCCATATTGATCATTCCAACCGTACCCCTATTAACATGTCTATCGAGCTGATCACCATCGATCAAAGAACTGTCACTTACCGAGTGGTTTCTATGCCCGGAGATGGCACCTACCTTTTCCATTCTCTTTGTTACATATTGCACGGCCATATCAGGCTCACTCTTGATATCCGGAGAAACATTGTGTCTTATGTATTGAATGGCTGATGACGGTACAGGAGATAATTATACTACACAGGAGCACTATAAGAGTGAAATGCTTAAGCTCTTCACCTATGGATCTGCATGTGAGTTGATGGCTGCCGCTGAATTGTTCAGTTGTCACTTTCAAGTATACCGAAATGGCCAAATATTTTACACCTTTCGACAACCGCCCATGCCTCTTAAACATCTTAGATTCACAGGTGACGATTTCAGTAGTGGACATTTTGATGTTTATGAATGTTTAAACTTTCAAAAGCTGGATGTGTAGTTATCAATGAAACCGGTTGTATACTTACAACGCTAGACAGATGCCGAATGTCTCTTCAACACAAGTTCTACAAATACTGTCGTAATTGAAACAAACCATGAAACTCAAACCGATTATGACAGCGGCAATCCAAGCTGTGAGATTTGAAACAAGATTACTGTTCACATGGCCAAATGTACGTTGCATGCTCAAGAGTAAGCTCAGTGCACAGATTGGTCATAACGGATGGCTTCTTAATAAAAATTTTAAGGCAGTACTTTGCCGCTGGGAAGCGCGGGTATTTTGCTAGTGTAGGATATGGCTGATGTTAGCAACAAAAAGAATATAATATTTCAACTATCTATTCTGAGAGACAGAAATAAATTGAGAACAAGGGTACAAATATTTTAAAACATAATCCTGCTACTGAATTATTTTCACAATATCAGGGATTTTGATCTGTGAATATAAACTAAAAAAAGATAAATTAACAAACATACAATAAATACAAAAACACATTAGTATTTTTTGTTTTTCACCCTTTGGCAGACTCTCTTTGCCTACCTACCTGTAGTTCAGTAGAGATAATGCCAACTCAGGAATTTTACAAGGTTTGTATCACTTTGTTGTTAAACGATGTTTTTAAAGCAAAAGTGATTAATAAGCAACAATATGCAGATCTTGTATTAAGACCTAGTCAGTCTCTCGATCAGTGCTGTTTTTTTTTAAGAAAGGATTTTTCCTGTGCAAAGTGGCAGGTTAATTATTGTCAACAAAACGCAGGCACCTGAGAAATAAACTGAAACGTTACACACTTGTGATTTTTCTGTCCAAACGGTAAAGGTTTTGTTGAAAAGCACATTCTGATTTCCGGAGTTTGAGTTACTGACATACATACAACAATATCTTGACATACAACAAGCACAAAGAAAGATGGTACAGTAAATCACTATTTTACATGCTTTATGCTTTTCCCATAGTCAGCTTGTTCTGTCACCGCAAATGCTGTGTGAACATCTGCCCTCTGTCAACAGTCGCCATTCACTAGATGAGTGTATGAGGTGGATCGTGAGGGATTACTTTCTGTTTTAAAGTTAAAAGTTATGTGAGTTAAAGACTAACGGCAAGAATATTTATTCAAAAACGAAAACTAAAAATACTTTTAGTATGTTATTATTTTATTTCAGTTAGTCTTTCCAGCTACTTTAATAGTTTAGTTTCATTTTAGTTTTTCATTTCAGTTTTGTTAATTATTTTATTTCAGTTCACGAAAATATTTTTTTAATAATAGTTTCAGTTTTGATTTTAGTTTTCGTTAACTATAATAACCTGGCTATTGAGACACCCAAGCATAAACGTTCCTCAAAATAATTCAGCATTTAATAGCATTTAGTCACATATGTTTTGCTTTATGATGTTCATTTAATTTTTTCACAACAGCAAAGTCAGGATTTGTGAATTTAAGGTCAATGAAATATAATTTCTAACACTGGAATGTTTTCTGTGAACCAGGACTTGAAACTGGTGGTAGTTCACTAGTCCTAAATTTAGTGATTTTAGTATTAATTGTCCAAAGGGCTGCTAAAATTTTGTAGTGTAACATTTTATAAAACTTCTGCAAAAATCATGATGTTAGCATTGTCCCCTAATGTAATTCTCCTTGAGGAAAATCATTTAGATAAGTGGATTATGTCTCAGTGAATTTAGAGACTGTAGTTAATTTGGCACACATGATTTTTGATTAAAACTAAGGTGGAGCTACATCACATTTGCAAGAGAAAATCAGAAGCATTATCCTTTAATGTACATTCTTTTAGCCTCGCCTTCTGTCTTGTCCGTATTCTTATTATTGATTATCTTGTACTTACAAAGCCATCCTTTTTTTCTCTTGTCCTGAAGTAGCTATGTCAGGTGCATATAATTACAAAAATAACTAGGTTCCTGATGAACCTTATTTTGACAGTCCCAGCCCTCTTTGTTGGTGATGAAATGAAGCTGAAGAAAAGGAACTGGAGATCACGTTTACGGCACAAGATTCTCTTTTAAGTGCTTTTCATCATGTTTTATACTGAAGGTATTCTCATATATGACTCATCACCATCTGTGAAATGTTTCAGGCAGATGGGCAAGATTGGCCAGAGCACTACCCCTTATACTGTTCTGAGAGAAGATGTGGGGCAACATGAGGTTAATACAGGATACTGATCCGGTTTAAGACATTGATCTAGATTTTATTAAACTTATAGATTAATTTTAAGCAGTGCATGTGAACAGTTCAATTCAGGGACATAGCTTACTTGCAAACTGAATGCCAAACACTGGCACATTTTTTTAAATCGTTGAGGCTGGATGTTGAGTACTATGGCTTCATTGGTGATTTTGTCATACTACCTGGCCTATTGGTGACTTCACAAGCATTGGCCAGATACTGGCTTTCCATGAAATGTGTGCTTTGTGATCTAATGGTCTTCCATATGGCAGATGTGTCTATACCAGGAGAGACAGTGACATTGGATGATCGCTGATAGAGGTGGTTACTACGTTCGTCTATGAATACCCTCACTAGTTATCATGTTCTGCTTCCTAATGTTTAGTAACTAACAAAGAGCTATAGAGCTAAAATGTCAGTTCACTCTTCATCAGCCTTCCTCAACACCCATTTTGATTCCATCATATAGCAAGTTGTGTGTGTAGCTAATCAAATATTTGAAGGTTTCTATTTGTTTAATCTCTTAAACAAATTGCTCAATATGAAGATTGCTGTGCTTTGGTGTACAAAGCTACTTGATGCTAACTGGGAGAGACTTGGTTTAATCTAAACCGTTGACCTGGAAACTTAAGCTTCTTAATAACGGAACAGACTGGTTATCAGTTGTAGCGATTCACAAGGGATGATATCATTGGCATATTTGAAGACTTCAAGCAAGATGATGCTCAGCTCAGTTACAATAATGGCTACAGTTCATTAGCCAGTTAGGTGATGATATTGCACCTTGAAGATAATAAGACACAGGTTTGCTTGACTCCTGTGGAAGATGGAAAGCATATCATGCTCTTCCATCGATTTAAACACACTGTAGCCCATTAAAAAGCTCTTAAATAAGTAATACTGTTTTCATTGGGACACATATCTGTGTCAACAGGTCTCACAAATTTGTTGACATACTAAGTCAAATGCTTGGTGAAAATCAATGAGTGGTGTGGAACAAAGATGACTGAATTCAACTGTCTTCTCAGTTTTCCTCATTGTGAATGTCTGAAGCCATAATTGTGTCCCGCCATTTTTCCTGAATTGTGTTGCTGACTCTAGCAAGCAGTATGGAGGTAGACATTTTTCCTGGGACTGGTACTAGGGTAATTCCTCTGACGTTGTTACAGACATTCTTCCAAACAGCCAGAGTAGTTTTGGTGTATCAACTAGTCTCAAAGATTGTGTATAGCCAAGGCACAGTTATATTCTCAGTTCCTTTTAGCAGCTCAGGAGTGATGTTGCAAATCCTAGGAGCATTTCCAGGTCCCAGCTTTTGGACTGCTGCTTAGAAGTTGCTCTTGCTGAACTGGAGCATTTCCTCTGGAACTTCAAGCATTATCATAAGCTCAAAAGGAGATGTGGATGGTGTACAATTGATCAGCATTTTGAAATGGTTTTACTGTTGCTTCCGATGGTTTTGCAGGCTCATGGTTCTTGATTAGGTTGACTTGAACTGAAGTAGTTTGTAGGTGACACTGTGCAAAAAAGCTACAGAGGTCATGTATTGTGATTGCCATTTCATGATTGGCAACCTGCAGTGACCGTGAAGCTTCTTTGTCTTTCTTGCACAGAGCCTTGACAATGTCCAAATGTCAAATTCATTCATCTTTGTTTTCAATGATTGGGTCTTTGATGACTCAAAGCGTTATCTATTGCTGCATACAAATAAGCAAAGTTGGTCATATGAGACATTTGAAAATAGCACAACAAAGGCTGTTTTACGTGATTTTTGAAATAATGGATTTTTGTAAAACTGGTAAGGTTACTTTCAAACAGAAAGTCTTAAAGTTTGGACAAATGCAAAAAGGAGGGAAATTTGGACAATAAAAGTACCAGGAGTCTGTGAAATTTCAATTATTTGGACTCCTATGTTAAATATTACTCTTTAGGAAGTTTTTACTCAGCTAATGATGCAAATATAAATGTTGCAGTCACAAATATTACAAACCTAACATAGTTATTTCCAGACAAACTACATTTTAAAAGTATGTTGTTACAAAAACAGTTTTAAGAATTAGTTTAAATTAAAATAACCTGAATTATCTTGGAAACAGTAATTTTCAATTGCTAGGGAGAAAATGACAGAGAATAAATTAATAATGTGCACATGGTAAGATAAATCAGGTAGCCCATAATGATTTCATCCTTTATAAACCCTGTGGTAAAATCCCTGTGGTAAAAGATTACAAAATTGCCTCATTTGTTGTTAGACTATATAGCAGTATTTTAAATTTAAATTTTACATTTTTTATTCCTTTGCAGAGCATTATGCAATATTGTTCACTTAAATAATGAAGGTATATTTAAAAAAAGCCATTGAATGGAAGTTCTGTTTTTGCCGTGGTGTTGATTGGGTATCAAACAGGTATTGACTCAGGTATCATTAAATTTTACTGGTATTGGTAGAGTTTGTGTAAATGAAAATTCCCCATATTACCTTGGTATTCAGTAATTCATATCAAAATTATATAATAATGTTTGAATTTTTTTAGTAATGATTTTAAGCAATTTTTTATCACTTACTAGTGAGAAAATGTCTGTGAATATTTTTTTAAATGTTTAGATAAATCAGGTATTCCATGGTGATCATATCATTCTTTATAAACCCTATGCTGAAATATCCCCACACCAATAAAATCTCCCTATTGTTGTTCCACCAGGGGAAATTTCCCCTCCTATTCACAAATGAAATTCAAGCCCAGACATCATTGGGATATGGCAGGATAACCCATGAAGGTACTTGGAGAGAATGCATATTAATAAATGGTACTGTGTATCATTCTTTCTCACTTGTGATTATGTGTATTAAGTGTTGTTCATTACCATTTCATTGCTTTGAAAAAGATTGTTAATCTTTCTTTTTTAGGTTAGTTTTATTGCTGATAGCTAGTATAAATTAATTTACTTTGCCAATCAACATGGAAACAGATCTCATACTGCAAATACAAGCCTGTATTTTTCAACATTAATCATATGGATCTCTAAAACCATTTTACTAAATCTGCACAAAAATATTTCATTTCTTTAGAATAATAATAGAGTGATAGCCTGACAAATCCTAGCAAGAGTAGATTTAAGCCAGGTCCCCTTATGAATAATGAGAGCAGGTTATCCTTGTGATGCTGTCTCAGCCTAGGATTAGCATAATAAATTCAAACCAATATGTTTAAATGGCATATGAAAGCTTAGTATTGTAAACAGACCTGAGCAATCCTAACAGATCCTCAACACACAGTGTATGAAAGTGGATTATGATAAATTATTCTGTCATTAAAATTCTCTGCCTTTTCAAGTACCTTTAATGTTTTCTTGTTTTAGAGGATTTTGAAATTTATTCTGTTTTTCTGTTTTCCAACTGCTATACATACTGTATTATCAAGAGTGTGTCCTGGGAATATAGCAGTCTCTTTTGTATTTAAAATGGACTGGGGGTTTCTGGGATCTTGATGGAATTCTACTGATGAAGTACCCAGCCATTCTTCTTACTGATCTTTATTATGAAGCTCCTTTCTCTAGGAGAGTATAAGAAAATACTAGACAGACCAAGAACATTGCAATGTAGAATTATCAAATACCTGTGCGTTTTTAGAGGAAGATATATGGTACATATAGAATGTTTCAGCAGTCCAATTAAGGAAAGAAAGTTCTTCTCATATAATATTGTACTAATCACTAAATGCTGGTAACAGGAAGGAATAGTAATAGTGTATATTGTACAGGGTGGTCCAGATCTAATTATGCAGATCCAGATCGTCTGGATGACTTTAATTTATGTGGGAACAATTCCAGTTCGGTGCGAAGACGAATCTTCATGTCGTCAGTTCACACACTTCTCGATGGTCCGGGATTTTTCGGGTGATTTTCTATTTAATAAATTTAATACGTTATGGCATAATGAAAATTACACAATTAGATCTGGACCCTATATGTATAAAGTAGAAGGTTCCAACCATTTTCATGTTTAATCGAGCATTGGTTGATTAGCTGTATATTCTGCTTTTATTCTATTCAGGAACGTAGGAAGGTACGGCAGAAAAATCTAAAAATATTTTTATTTTTTGTGATAGTGTTTTATTCTTAACAGTATATTTTGTTGTTTTCTTTTTAATTCTTTTTCTCTCTGATGTTTTTTCCCTTAATTCTGCCAAAATACTGACAATGAAAATAATATCAGAGATGGCAGAGGCACAAACAACATTGAATGCATGCTAAATGGGAGCAGTTACTTCAAATATCATATCCAAGAATATTTACAAAAAAGATACATTTTTGAAAAGTTAGGTACAGTTCTTTTCACTGTAGCACAAAATGCTTGCTACAGTTTCTATAAAAAAAAACTTAACAAATCTATGTTGTCATTTTGGATCGACACAAAAAAAGCTAGAAATTAGGAAATAACAGCATCCTTAATAAAGGTAGGAGTACATTTAAAGGCAGAACATTTGTTCAAAGGAAACACTACAACCACAGAAGTCCCCAGGACTTACCACATAATTTGCAGTAATTCCATATACACCTTGAATGATAATGTTTGAACAGTAAGGAATGTCTAAATTCAACAACCCTCATAAGCAATGCATAAAATATGAGGTGCCAGAGCTTGTAGTGACTGCCTTGGGGTGGAATGGGAGTGGGCTGACAAATGCAATTTGGGTATGGCAGAGCAGCACTGTTAATGCTGAATTATGTGATCAGCCTAGTAAATGCTTGAAACTATGTATACTCGCATGTATAAATGAGTATTTCACTTAGGTATCTTTCATATTTAAAATGTTCTGCTGCTCAAACTGGTCAATGGTATCATAGCTTTAACTCTCCTCAAACTCGTCTGATGTATCTGTGTCCCCACTGTTTGACCTGGCAGTTTATTTCAGTTTGTGCAATTGGTAGTGTTTTTGGCACACTTTATTCTTTTTTTATATTAGCCAATCATAAAACAGATAGCTGTAACATTAACTAGCTACTAAAGTAAAATGTAAAATGCCACTAGGGACCCTACTCTGTTGGGCCCTTGAGCAAGGCCCTTAATATGCAATTGCTGAGTGCTTTGTGTAGTGAGAAAAGCGCTATATAAATGCAAAGAACTATTATTATTATTAAAGTTTTAATTAAGTCTGTGCAATACACTTTGCCTATTTAACCATTACAGAAAATTGAAAATAAATATTTAATGTAGATTTTGTGGTCCTGGAGTGCATTTGAAGGTCCCCAGGCTCATTTGGTGGTCCTGAATCAGAGTTACAGGAGCTGAGCTCTAGCCTGCTTTGGCACAAATTAGGCACTACTCAGTACAGGTTGGTCATAGAGATAGTTAATGTCAAGGGATGAATTTGAGAGAATTTAATTATATTTTCAACCTCCTCATCCAGAATAATAAATATAATTATTAAACATCTGCCTATCCATTCTTTTTACAGAACCTGCTTGATTACTTGAAGCCAGTTCTTCATAGGATGCACTTGGGAGCAAATCAACTACCTCTCATACTGACTCACTGTAGAGTCACCAATTAACCTAACACACACACACACACTGAAAGAATGAACAAATTCACTCAGTTACTGAGTTGCCCAACCTCATGGAACATAAAAAAAAAAAACCTCAAATCAATGTACATGTAATAGGGACTGGTTTGAAATCCCAGTCTTCAACTTCATCACGACCCTGAACTGGACTATTAGGAATGATGGTTTGTCTTTCATTAAAATGCTAAGGTGACAGAGAGGAAGATTGCTTTGTTTTCACAAAGTTTTATTGCAGGTTTCTATCATAAAATAATACTTGTTGTCATTTACCTACAAATTTAATTGAACTTAATGTACTGCATTTATTAACATAGGCTAATGTTTTATGTGATCTTGAACTATGTGGCCCTGGTAATCTAGTATAAATGTCTAATGTTGTAGATTTTGTGCTCTGCCATATTTATTTATTATATCTACAATATTTAGCTTTTTAGCAACAAGAACAACTGTTGTTGCAGGTGCTATTTATGTGTCTGCTGCAGTATTTGAAGATGAGAACGAGCTAGGTTTCTCATTATACAGCTATATAAAAGCCCATATCAAAGAAAATAAAAGGAAAACAAGAATATCAGAGAAGAAATAATTGTTGTAATTATCCTTAGTATTATGCATTATTTCTTTTTTGTACTGAAAATGGGTTCATTCGCACGTAGTTCTGTATGAAGACTTTATTTGATTAACTTGGGTCGTCTTTAACTTGTGCTTTAACAAGGATTGGATCCAATCATGTAACTGTGCTTCAGACATCCAAAAATAGACTAACTCAGTTTAAAAGTAGAAAGATACTTCAGTTTTGATGAAAATGCTAAGATAGTAGAGAAGAGGAATGCCTTGATAAATTCTTGCTGGTGTTTTGTGGAATTTTAATTTTACAGTTAAATGCAGAAAGAATGAGGAACTTTTGTAAGCCCTTTGACCATATCAAATCTCAAGTTTCAAAATGACGCCCTTTTATTCCAGGACACTTGAAATAAAATTAGCAGTATATCTATTTTATAATCTATCTATTTTATAATCTAAAAGATTATCTAAAGGTGTCACATTGTCATTTATCTCTGTAAAGGTATATTATAATAATCCTCATTCCTCTAGTTTCTTTCATTGTTCTCAAGGTCTTAAAGGAATGTTTTTCTGCAGTGTTTAGGTGAAACATATATTTCCTTTTATCTATGTAAAGGGAAATAAAAAATAGCACTTGACTCTGAGGTGTAGCAGGAAGATATCCAGGTTAAAGTTAAAAAAAAACACAATGATGTCTGACATTGGACATCGTTTTAAATGTTACTATTAAGCAAACAACCTTGCAAGGTTATTGATTGTTCCTTCTGAATTAACACTTACTGTGTTAAAGTATATCCCTGATTTTGGCAGCAACAGTAAAAACAGCATGCTTTTTTAACATTTTAAATTTTTTATATTTTTTTAAAAGACCTAATCAATCAAGGTTAATTGAAAACTTAAAGCAGCCTTTATGAAAAGTATTTAAAATGAATACAGTTAAAATCTTTCATAAACAGAGGTTCACACTATTGCTTTACAATATACAGTACTGTATTTCTGTACATTTTAAACATAATATTGAGTAGAGCTTTTAAGTGTCACCAGACCAACCATAATGCCGGTCAATAATGCTGAGAGAAACAAAAAAACAACATAGAAGAGTTAACAGTAAAACTTTCAGAATGAAATGCCATAGGTATTTAGTCTTACATTCCAAAGGTTTGCCCTGCTTAGAAATATAAAGCTGCTTTTACCCTGTTTTGTATTAGCACGGTTTAAGTATTAATTTGTGGTTTCAGATTTAAAAAACCAAAGAGTAAAATTCATCTGCAACCTTTGTGTCCACACAGAACAGTATCCCTTCAACCATAAACTTGTAAAGGTCAACATTCTGGAAATGATAACACTACTATCGATCGATGACAAACTGCTATTACAGTTATTTTTACAATTTCATGACAAGAAAAAAATGAAATAAAAGGTGACAGGTTTGTATGTTTTAAAGGTAAGGGAAACATATTTGCAAAGTGGTTAGTGTTGTTTCTTTATAGTCACATTAGCCAGGGTTCAATTTCAGGCTTAGTCAATATGTTTGGGGAATTTGGACATTTTTCACATTTTGCGTGTGTTTTTTCTGGGTATTGTTTGTTTCCCCCCAAATCCAAAAGTAGTAAGGTTTTGGTTCATTACAAATCTCAAAGTGCTTTGAGGAAAGGTGCAATGTAAATAAAATGTATTATTATTATTATTATTGTTATTATTGTGCCAATAGTATCCTCCGATGGGTACCCTCAATGTTGGTTCTTAAGTTGCATTAAGTGTTCATTGGATGAGTTGTGTTTCCCCACAATCCTACAACAGAAATAGTGGTTTCAAAAAATGTATGGATGAATGGACTTAAGAGACAACTGTTGTTTGTTTTGTTCCTTAATTATTTGTTTTATGTTTTGTTTTTCTGTTCTTGATGGAATAAGTTGTGTTATGAAATCTGTCATACCATAAGGAGAAACATCCATTAATTCATCTTTTAGTCTGCATATTTATTTCTGCACCATTGTGAGCCAATTTCTAGTCTGGCAGCTTTGGGTGAAAGATGGAAACCAGCCTTCGATGGGGTGGCAATTTACTGCAGGGCTCACTCACACACACCCACACTATGGGTCTGGTAAAAGTTGCCAGTAAAACTAATGTGTACATCTTTGGAATATAGGAGGAAAACCAGAGCACCTGAAGAAAGAAAACATGAAGGCAAAAGGAGAATAGATGTAGTGGAACCATGCATAACATTAATCAGCCTTTGGACCATACTTTGTTTCTTTGCCAGAGTACCTTTTGTGTGAAGTTCTCCTTACTTTAAACTGCATTTTGACTGGGGATATAAAAGGCAGAGATATAAAAAGGCATGCTTTTGGAATGATGCTACATTAGCTGAGAGTGAATGGGTGGGAGTTGTCTAGGGTTGGTCTGGCAGCCCACTAGCTCTGGTTCTAACTCCTTGTGACCTAATGCTAAAAAAAGTATATTCAGATAAAAATGTTGTGTAGATTACGATCTATGCTTGGTACCAAGCAGGGATGCACATGTTTGGTCATGTAAATGACATTCAATGTTTATTTAATAAACAAGTATTTGAAATTAATTAATTTTATTTTGAGAATTATTAAAGGGGATTGTGGAGGAGAGGTGGAGAAGAGAGTGCAGACAGAGTGGAATGGGTGGAGAAGAGTGTCAGGAGTAATTTGTGACAGACGGGTATCAGCAAGAGTGAAATGGAAGGTCTACAGGACGGTAGTGAGACCAGCTATGTTATGTGGGTTGGAGACGGTAGCATGACCAGAAAGCAGGAGACAGCTGGAGGTAGCAGAGTTAAAGATGCTAAGATATGCACTGGGTGTGATGAGGATGGATAGGATTAGAAATTAGTATATTAGAGGGTCAGCTCAGGTCGGACGGTTGGGAGACAAAGTCAGAGAGGCGAGATTATATTGGTTTGGACATGTGCAGAGGAGACATGCTGGGTATATTGGAAAAATTATGTCAAAGATAGAGCTGCCAGGTAAGAAGAAAAGAGGAAGGCCTAAGAGAAGGTTTATGGATGTAGTGAAAGAGGACATGCAGGTGATGGGTGTAACAGAACAAGATGCAGAGGGTAGGAAGATATGGAAGAAGATGATATAAACTTTTTTGAGCAGTTTATACATATACAGGTAAAATTACGTTACAACGAATATCTTTACAACAAAATTTTCATTACAATGAAGTATTCTTATGGTCCTGACAGTTTCCCCATATGACGCAAGTCTATAGAAATCTCGTTACTACGAAGTACATTCAGCAGATACTTTCATTACAACAAAGTGCCCAAAAGACCTTGAAATGAATGAATGAATGAATCATCCACAGAGCAGCTAGTTCTGTGGCCATGGCTCAGTTGTGCACAACGATCCCCCATTTTTTTTTCTTTGTCTTCGAACTTTCCTTGTACTATTTTTTTTTTCCTTTTTTGTTTCCTGCAGTTTTCAGTGATACCTTTTGCTTATTGCTCGTCAACATTTGAAAAACATCCATTGGAATTTTACTCATTGTCACCCTCCTATAGAAATGGCAGACACGAAAAAACAATAACAGTTCATATTAGAAAAAAAAAACCACATTTTTGCAGCTCTTGATTGCAGCAAAAAGAAAAAAGACGTTGCCAGTGAATTCGGAATTTCACAATCAATGCTGTCAACTTTCTTGAAAGACCGGACAAAAAAAGAAGAAAAATCTTGGGTTGTAAACATATGTGAACTGCTGCATTTGAAGACGTCGAAATAGCAGTTTTTATGTGGTTCAGTGATGTGAAAATATGCTCTTTTACTGGTAATTTGCCATAGTACATTGATTTCAATAAATACACTTTGTGTTTCTCAGTGACATTGTACTAAACAGAAAAGAAATTTTCAGAGCAGGTGGATATAATGGAACTTATTTTTTAATAAATTGGTATTGTAAAAATTATTAGTGTCATTCATAACATAACTGTTTATACAGGTAATGTAAAGCAGCAGTATTCTTGGGTCTCAGTTTGCTTTGACAATAAGTTGTGTCAGATAGAGCAAATGTCTAAAATAAATTGTATTTTGGTTCAATTTTTAAAAATAATTACATGTATATCTTTCTCAATTGTCAGTTGTTATTTTTTTTTACCTTAGTTTCAGTTTCATTGTAATTGTATGAGGTTTTGATCCTTTCTATGTTAGGTGTTATTATTTGTGAATTATCTCAGTTTTTATTTTGAGAGAATCACTTCAGTTAGTTTTCTTTTTAGGTTAAACAATTGCCATTCAGTGAATTTTAAGAAGTGCATGGCGTGCCTCCATAGTGTTAAGATTGTAAAAAAACGCAGATATGACTGTAAAAGATGTAATTAGACCCTTTTTGCTTCTGCCAGTTTATACAGAGTTATCTTCAAAGCATTTTGCAAACTGTGCCACACTTGTGTTGTAGCAATGTCCATTAATTCAGTGAGGAAGATATTTACTTTAAATTTTGGATTAAGTACTTCATCTTACCAAATGAAGTTAGTTGATTCATACAACTCCTAGATAGTCTGTATTTAATAAATTACTGTACTTGTGCTGTCTCCTGAGTTTGATCAAGTAAAGTGAACAGAGAGAAGCTTTTCTGCAGACATGAAATAAATGTTTTTTTCAACACATTACAGTCGTCAACCCTTTTTATAAGTATCTTTGCAAATGCAGATAAAGTAAATTTTTAAAATGATCCCTTTAATCCAGCTCCCCAAACCTGATTGCCTATATCAGTTATGCACCTGCTTTTGTTTCTGTTTGTGCTATACTTGAAGTACCTCTGTTTATGGTGTAAATAATGAACAAAATGAACAAAAACGCATTCTTTATATACTCAATAGTCATATTACTGTGTACCTAGTTAGTGAAAAAGGAAGGGCAGTCAATAGTAGCAAACAACATTTTTCAGTGATATTACTTTGTGAGCACTACTTATGCTATTATGTAATATAAATATCTTTTCATTTTTCATAATTAATATTTTCTTTATTAAAAATGTACAATTAATTAATTAATTAATTAATCAGACTCCTGTCTGATCCAAAGGCCTGATCTATGATTAAATGTTAGGCTTTTCCTCTTTAAATAAGATTGATTAATATTGTATATACAGTAGATAACACTACATCACTAAACATATTCACACACCTTCTCACACAGCAGGATAATTTAGAGTTACTAGGATCTTTAGACTTTGTGAAATTTAGAAATCCCCAGATGCATGTGAAGAAGTAGTTAACACCACCTAATAGACATACCAGCTGTGAGGTGAACCTGAGTTTATACACTAGGAGTTGGCAGTGCTACTTCCTTGGCCAACATCTGTCTTTCACTCGTCAGACCCCACTATTTCAGTTCAGCAGACCAGAGCTTGACTAAGCTGTATCAGACATAAGATCAAACTCTGGATGTGGTACTAGTCAGCATGGACTCACTAAATGAGCAGGTTTACATTGTTTATAGAGTACTAGTATAATTGTAGGTTGGATTCAAAGGGAAGATGCTTGGCAATGCTTTGCTGACTGATTTTCTCTTAAGGCTTTGAAACACTGTCATATAATTTACACATAGTTACTTTTAGAAACTCTTAGTTACTTAAAGACAACTTTTTTTCTGCTTAGAGGCAATAATGACCCCAAATGTAAATTCTGTGGAGTGTCTCAGTTGAAGTGCATTGAGAAAAGTGTGAAGCAGCTTGAGTAAGGTCAATCACAGACTGAGATGTCAGTGTGAATGTCAATGTCAGGTCTAATGGATTGGACTTTTCACACAGCTGATAGACTTGTAGATGTCTCGTCATTTTGTATATAAATAACTATCCAAGTTGTCACATTTTTAAGATTATATAATTGTATTTTTGAGGAAGTAAAAACAATTATATTTTTGATATTGTGAATTTTACTAACTTCAACAGAACCTAATTTGGCTGACATGGAAGTTTGCAAAAACAGTTCATTTGTCATTTATCACAATTACTAAAGCAACGGTGGCTCTTAACACAAATATATTGCTCTTTGACGTCTTAAATGAAGCAGAGGCACAGAAGTCCAATTGCTGTTTAGCTCTTGTAGTTGTGTATCAGATTCTTGAAGATTGAAGCTTACCACCGGATATAAATATTAATTATATAAGAAACCAAAGGCTTGTTGTTGTTTGTACAGCTCAAAACATTTCAGATGGAGCAACTTGTCAACTGCTTTTGCACTGAGGATTTGTATCGGGAAGACATAAAGAAGTAATTCAGACTTTGTGTTTGTGTAACTCTAGTGATTACCCTAGCACATTTTACAGTGTTTTACAATTCAATAATTTATAGCAGCCCACATTATTATTTTGGGTTTATTTATATTACTGAAAACTGTTGCCCTGGGCTTAAATTCCAGCCTGGGTATTAGCAGTGCAGCATTTGCATATTATTCCCATGTATGTGAGGGATTTTCTCCAGAAATTCTTGTTACCTACCAAAGACATGCTTGTAAGGTTAATTGGCATCTCTAAATTGACTCAGTATAAGTGAGGCCACCTTGTGATGTACAAGAACTGCCCTTCCGGGAATGGATTTCTACTTGTACCCAATACTTGCTAGAAATGAGCACCGACTCCCCCTTGTGTCCATGAATTGGGTAAAGTGGGTTAGAAGGATGATGAATGAAAAATACTGGTAAACATTTCAAAGAATTAGCTTCAAAGAGTAAAACACTTCAGATTGCTTAAGTGTAAATAAATATCAATCAAGTATAAATTTTGTGCTTTTATAGTCAGTATATGTACTGTATACTAGTAAGTTCTTATCAAGAATGACAGACAAAAACATCATTTTTTTGAGTTTTTAAACTGACTAAATCTAGATGTCTGACTGGTGTAACGTGACTGGACAGCCTGAACTTGGGAATCAGCTTCTTGCGACTGTGCTGCCACAACATATTCAGGCCCCTGCTTGACCCATTATGATTGGTAAAGCTCCCGTACTCTGTCAGCATTTTCAAAATACCACTTTTACACTCCAGAAGTGTTTTAGAAGTGTTTAATTTCTTCATATTGTTAGGTGAGGTGCTGTTATTTTCTGAGTTTTAGACATTCGAGTTGACGGGCCAGGGCCCTTTCTGTCCTGATTTTGTTAGACCCTGTATTCATTTATTTAAAAAATAATAGGTTTTCCATTTTTACACTTATAAGGACAGACAGATGTATGCTTTGTTATGTCCTACTCTTATTAACCTTTTTCGCCTCCTTTTTTGTTAATTGTAAGCCTTTTAAACCTTTCAGGTAATATGTAACACTAAAGTTTACAAAAGGTATAGAAAGTTGTTTCTGTGAATAGGAGCTGCATCTTTTATTTTCTTCTTTCACTAATCTCCAGGAACAATAACATATTCTTTTGACGTCGTTATACTGCTTTGAGGCTTTCCTGTTATAATCCTTATGACAATCCCTTCATTTTCACCCCTTAATGAGAGATTCATTTTGAAATAACAAATGTTAATAAAGGATAGTTACACACAGGCAGATACAATGAAGCAAAATATGAATGTTTATTTTTATATAGCACCTGTTATAGTATTTTGCAAAATGAAAGTAATAACAAAGAGAAGATATAAAGTTTGCTTCGTGCACATTAAAAAAAGAAAATAGTATATTTTAGATGTGTTGCAGTGACTTAACAACTTTTTTTTTAACATTTCAAGAAATCATAACAATATACAGTATTGTAGAAGTGTTAGAATGTTGACTTGGGAGGAAAAAAAATAAAGATGCTACCTGCCCTACTAGAAGAAGAATTTTTCTTATCGCGCCAGTGTTAATTGCTGCAGTTCATATTGATAATAAAGAATAACGGGATTCACGTTTAAAACAAATAAGAAGAAAGTGCACATTCTTAAATGCACTATGCTTGTTTTGAATGCCCTTTTCACTCCTTCATGTTTTACAGCTAGATAGGTGACAGGTGTTTTATAAATGAGGGTGTATTGTATGCTTTCTGTTATTTGTGACTCTGATTAAACATTCACTTGACATTCACAGCTGTAATTCTGTCTCTGAAACAGTAAACCATGACGCTACAGAACAGATCAGTTCTCTTTGCACCTTCCTTTCTATATTACCATAAACGTAGTGTCAAATATTGGAAGACTGCTCTAAATGAGTGATACTGGAGACCTAACAATGAATGAAAACAGTTGGAACACCTTAAATTTATCATGCTGAAAGTAAAACCGTCAAAAGAGGAGGGCTCAAAAAGTGGTGAAAATCTTTATTTTACTTACTTACTGTATTTCAATGAACTTTTACATAGGGGAGAAAGAATTTTCACTTCAGCCAGTCCGGGAATGCCTCTGATCTGCAGGTGATACTAATGACCCATGCCACTGGAAAATCATTAGTCCTCAGTGCCTGCCAAAACAATGCAGGCTCAGATGTGAGCACCCGTAATAGCAATTGAGAGAGAATTAGCCCTTCCAGCATCTAAACTTGAATTTCAGACTTTCAGAACTTTAGCCTATGAAGATTGTTCCTATTCTCCTTTATGTAATGTGGATGCTGGCCCGGACACACACAGACGGACATCGTTATTCACCCAACACACGTTTATTTATATACAATTTTAACAAAGGTTTACTTTAGTGCACTTCCCAGTGCCTCCTGCACCGTTCCCCCAGATGTCCAGGCCTTACAGTCCTTGTGCCTTTCTTCTGGCCGCCTCCAATCCTCTCTCCAGCTCTGTCCAATTCCACCCGACATCCACCAATGACTGGAGGGAGGCGGCCCCTTAAATAGCAACCCGGATGGGCTCCAGCTGCTTCCCGGCACTCCTCAGAAGACACGCCCCAGTGTGGCGGAAATGCCGGATGCGCACCCGGAAGCCCTCCGAGTGTCCCCTATCTTCTTCCCCCCAGCACTTCCTGGTGTGGCGAAAGTGCTGGGCTCCAGACTTCTACAGGCACCGGGGCGCCGCCTGGCGGTGGCCACAGGTCCCTACAGGGCTGGGCTTCCAAGCCCTTTACCTGAGGCCCCCAACTTAACCAGGGCGGATGCTCCCTCACGGTCTGGAGGAGGCACAAGCCCTCCTCCGGTCCTCCTGGGCGTCCCATCCAGGCTCCAGCCCCGGCCGAATGCCACAGTGCCCCACCGCTAGCGAAGACACATGGGTCCGAGCGGCACTTCCCGAAAGGGCAGCACGGTCCCAGAGAGGGTCCTACTATGTCCCCAGGGTCCAACACGGCACCCTGGGACATCTGATTTCACCCCCTCCGACGCCAACGTGCCCCCTTGGTCTGCGCTGCTCTCGCCCCCGCCAGCCGGAGCACCATCGGCCTCCTGGCGGGGAGCCCTCCCGCAAAGTGGCCCTTTCCAGGAGGGCAGGTCCCAAACAACGTCGGCTCCAGCGCTCGTCGGGGCTTTGAGCCTGTAAAAAGAGTAAAGGGAGGGCCAGAAGCACTGCCAGGACACTCACCCCGAGCGTCCTGTCGGTCTCTATACCGGCAGTGCTCACCCCCCCATCGACAGCCCGCAACTTACCTGGTTGACTCCTCCGCCGCTGGTTCCATGCCCGTCCTCTTGGTGTTAGTGGAACCGCTCTCGCAGGCGGCTCGTCCAGCCGCCCAGGGGTTTCCCTCTGCCTCCGCAGAGGACGGCCCTTCACCAGACGCGCGCACCCAGCGACACGTCCTTTCCTGTTGGAGGAACTAGCATTCACCCCTCGGTTCCTCCTTCTCCTCTTGGACGCCTTGACGGTCTGGGTCTGAGCATGGCGACAGCTCAAATCCAGCCCCGTCTGCATCCCTGCAGAGCGACAGGAGACTGCCGCGGGCTTGGAGCGCAGGGCGCTAGGACCCAGGGCACTCATCATCCCCTGTCCTGCCAGCCCCTGCGTGCTCTCTCTCCTCGCTCCGCCGGCCGTCTGCACCGTCGCATCCACTGTTGGGGAATCGCTTACTTGTTGCCGGTCCTCCTTAACAAAGTCACGGCCGTGTTCGGCGAATCCCCCTTCATGCTTTATGAGGACGGCAAGACCTACCTTCCTCGCAGTGCTCTGCCAGCCGAAGGCTCCAGCGTCGCGCCGATCCTCCATGTCCCACGGCGTCTCTCCCGACGCGACCGCCTTCCCCTCCAGCTTCTCCAACTGGACGGCGAGAGCACTCAGCATCTGTAATAAAGGCGACTCGGCGGGCCGAAAGGACTCTCTCTGGCTCACGCTGAGCCGCGAGCAAAAACAGAGAGACAGATGTCGGTGGGCTTACCTGTTGATCAGCCCCACTCGTTGTCTGCCTCCTGTGGGCCAATCCCTCTGGCCCAATCGGGTCTCTCCTCGGCCCGAGACTGGCGTTCCTTGGTCCCGCCTCTGTACCATCATTGGCGGGCACACAAGACACACCGGCCAATCCCGTGCCTGTCAGTGGGCGGGACATCCGGCCCGTGGCCATCTTGTCTCCCTTGCTCTGGGTGCGGTGACGTGCCTCCTGGAAGCTTCGCAGCTGCGGCGATTCCCCGCACTGCAGCGGCTCCGACTCCACAGCCTCCTCCGCTGCCGCCCTCGCGCTGTCGACAGCCCGTGGCCCGGCGTGCTCCTGCCACGGACGCAGATCCGGATCGTCCCTCCCTGCGGAAAATGAGGTAAGTACGACACCGAAGGGCCGATTACTGCAGGGCAGGGCACTCACCTCCCGGATCCCGTCACTCCGAGGCTCCCGCAGCGAGTGTGTGGGGTCCGCTGCTGTGCCGGGTCATCCACAGAAATTTGTTTTACTGCAGGTCCCCACCTTGACCCAGGTGGAGCATCCTGCCGGCTACGCCACTGTGGACGCTGGCCCTGACACACACAGACGGACATCGTTATTCACCTAACACACATTTATTTATATACAATTTTAACAAAGTTTTACTTTAGTGCACTTCCCGGTGCCTCCTGCACCATTCCCCCAAATGTCCAGGCCTCACAGTCCTTGTGCCTTTCTCCTGGCCGCCTCCAATCCTCTCTCCAGCTCTGTCCACTTCCACCCGACATCCACCAATGACTGGAGGGAGGCGGCCCCTTAAATAGGAACCCGTATGGGCTCCAGCTGCTTCCCGGCACTGCTCAGAAGACACGCCCCAGTGTGGCGGAAATGCCGGATGCGCACCCGGAAGCCCTCCGGGTGTCCCCTGTCTTCTTCCCCCCAGCACTTCCTGGTGTGGCGGAAGTGCTGGGCTCCAGACTTCTACAAGCACCGGGGCGCCACCTGGCGGTGGCCACGGGTCCCTAAAGTGCTGGGCTTCCAAGCCCTTTACCCGAGGTCCCCAACTTAACCAGGGCGGACGCCCCCTCGCGGTCTGGAGGAGGCACAAGCCCTCCTCCGGTCCTCCTGGACGTCCTGGCCGGATGCCACAGTAATTAATTATATAATTCTTTGATGATAATACATAGTATTTTGCACTTTAGTTTTAAAAGAAATGAAGAAAATAATGTACATTTATAGAATATACTGTATATTTATAAAAGCAGCTTGATGAACCTGAATATGCATTTCAAATTCTCTAAAAATGCTACTAGTTACATACTAGTTATTTACTAGTCACTTTGATTAGTTTATGCTGAAGATCAACATGGTGTAACAAAACAATTTAAGATATTATTTGTTTTTTGCACCAAACTTACTTACCATCTAATTTTGTATATTCAACTTGAAATATTTCTAATATGCTCTTTTGCAGTGCATTTGTGAGTAGCATACCTGAGGCAGAGATCTTCCTCACTTTTAAAATATCCAGATACAGTACTTCAGCGTAGCTTTAAGTTAAATAAATGATACAGATGAACCAAATGGTTGTACATTGTGTTGTTTGTACAGTTATGTATGATCTGAAGTCCTTTTTATTCCCTGTTTATTCAAATGTTTGAAATGTGGTGATCACAAGAGACAGTGGAGTCCAGACCTGGGGATACAATGGGAAACCTTTATATGGTCACACCTCTTTTTTGTAATGTTTTGATGGCCTAAACCCCATTTTTATATATCTTTGCTTTTAATAAATGCTGAAAGGTCACAAGAAGATAGTGTAAAATACTGTAGTATGAATCTGCAAAATAAATAAATAAATGGTAAATGTTGTTCCAATGTAGAATTTCAGGTGTATTTCAAACATAACAATTACAGTCAAAACAATTTTTTTGGATTTCTTTGAACAGACACCTGAAGTAATAGACTGGAACAAAGCATGTGACCTAGTCTTCATAGACTTTAAAAACATTTGATGTGGTTCCACACCAAAGACTAACCTTGGAACAAATGCTACATTTGCAAGGTACTTATTGGGAATGAAGAAAGTAGTGTAGATAAAAGGAGAATACTCAGTGTGGCAGGGCATCATCAGCGGAGTCCTTAGGGGATATGTGCTAGGATCATTGCTTTATCTAATTTATATTAATGATGTGGATTTCAGAGAAAAACTGTGATGCAATAGGAAATGCCGCTGCTTTACTGATTCAGGATGTTTTTGAATCTTGTCCACTCGAGTTATCATAGGGGAACTTTTTCACCTCCCCATTTTGTATTGGTTTTCCTACCAAAGCTGAAGGAAATACAAATTAGGTTAATTGGCAATTGTGTTTGTGTGCATGTGAATGTACCCCATAGTGAACTGGGATAAGTTCCTGTCTTGTGGGTGATGGTGCATACATTGACTTAGACAGCTGATGACAATAAATTGGATTAAGTTGTTTTGAGAAGTTTGTGTGATGTAGTTTTTAGATATAGTACTTCAGCTCTTAAATTTTGAAAATGACATTCACATTTGAAGATTAGAAAATGCTGAGAAAGTGGCAAAAACATTTCAGAAAACCTAGGGAACTCTTTGAAACTAAACAAGTACTTGTAGATGGGTACAAAGTGTTTTGGTAAAGAAAAAATAATTATAAGTACAGGACTAGAGATGCTCATATAAATCAAGCAAGTTGGCTAGCAGTGAATAAATAATCATTTTAGATTGTAAAGTCTATTGATCTATGTAATGGTCTCTGAAGTATTGTGTATGGTTTTGCCTACGGTGTTACAAAAAGTACATAATGTAGCTGCACTTGAATCTGTGCAACAAAGTATATCCCTGGGCTAATGAGCATATGTTATGCTCAAACAATACCTTGAACAGAATGGCTATCTGGGAATTAAGTACGTAAAGACCTCAATAAAGCTAGTTCAGTGATTTTTTTCCAATTTAACACTTAAAACGGGCTCAAAGAAGACATTGGTAGAAATTAAGGGAAAGTTTATTAAGAATAGAATCTGAAACCACACTCTCACATAAAGGTCTTGGCAATCTGGTAGAAACTTTTGAGTAATTTAGTTGAAGTGTAGACCCAGAGAACCTTTAATAATGTCATGAGATGCTGTCTAATTAAACGAGTTTGCAGTTAAACGGTCTTCTTTTGTATAAATTATTACATTGTTATTTTAAAAGGAAAATGAACGGAGATTGGACTTGACAGCAACCTTTAAATTAATACCCTATTAGAACAACATCAGACTCTCTTATTTGCTTGTGGGATTGTAGTAGACCTCCAGTGTCATTAAAAATAGAGCTGACCTTTTATATACATGATAATGTATCTTTTTAAACTTTGTTGTGTTGTGGTTTTTAGATTAGTGATGTTTGTTTAGATGTGTTATTTGGCAGTGAAAAATATTTTGTAAATGAAAGGTTGCTTGGAAGTTGGATTTATGATCAGATCAGCATTTATGTTATATTCAGTATTTGAAAAAGAATGCCTACTGGTAATAAATTTGTCCGTTCCTTCTTTAGACTCACATTTAAATCCATTTGACTAGCCTACTTTGGCAAGCTGCAATTTCACCTAAAGCAAAGAGTGTTGCTACTCTATTATTTGCCTTTCTCTAATTTTGAATAAAAGTGGAACAGCAATTATCCACTGGATTTGCATATTTGAATGCTAGTGCTTGCAGGATGCTAGGTATTTGTGCCAAAATGCCTAGTATGAGCACACATTTCTCCATAGCCTTTAGGAAATAAATGTCACATATATTGTTTAGTTTTTTCCATATATACCATAAAATACATTTATTTTACCTTCCCTGTTAGCCGTCTTGTCTTTATTCCTCCTGGCTTTCAGCTTTGACTGATTTCTGGATTTCTGCCTATTTATATATGCTTTCTTTTCTCCAAGCACCCAAGTCTCTTCCGATATCTCAAAGATATACATACTAATTGGCTGAATATTCAATTCAAATACTTATATACAATATCAAATGCTTATATTTAATTCAAATCAATTTGTTGTCACTATATCAATGTAAAAGTGTTTTTGCTGGTCTCACATATGTAGAGGTAGCATCGATATTGTACATGGTAAAAAGACAACAGCAAATACCAAAAAATAGCAAAACAATGGCAATTAAAAGTAATTATTACTAATAATTAACTAAACAAAAATAAGAATACATAAATAAATATCAGATATAAAACATGTTTTAGTCAATACAAGTAACAATATGAATAGTGCAAAAAGGTGCGTAAATAATGGAATCAAGGATCAAGCAGATGATTGAACGGCAGTTAACTGTTCAATGGCCAACAACTAGGAACCTGTTCGTAAGTCTGCTGGTATGGCATTAAATGGTACAATACCACTTGCTGGATAATAGGTGCTTGGATGGATAGAATTTTAGACCATGGGAAGTACTTTCATGAAGCACACTAGATGTTCTGTATTTATTGGAGTATTGCTACATTCGTGAACTGGGTAATGTTAAGCACATATTGAAGGGACTTGTGTCCTGCTACAGTTTAGATGCCATACCAGAATGATGCAGCAAGTCGGTATAACCCTCACTGTTCATCTGTAAAAGCTACTGAGGGTCTGGGTTAAGAGAATGCCATTCTGTAGAATTCTCAAAAGACAAATTGTCACGATTGACTCCAGTATTGGGACAGTGTTGACAATATAGAGACTGTGGCCCACTTGCCACCTTGGTATGGGAAAAATAAGTTCAGGAAAAGTGGTTGGATGGAGGATCACTAATTTTTCAAAATCAGTTTTGTTATTCAATAGATTAGGGCATGCTCACTTTAGGTTACATTTAGCTAGTTTGTCTTGGTATTTAATGTATTGTTGTTTGTGATTTTTTTCTTTTTGTCTTCCTTCACTAGTGGGTCTGTTGTTTTTGCTTGAAGAGAAGCTGTTGAATTACTCCTGTAATGTTGCAGCATACTATACTGTATACTATATGTTTTCTCTTTTGAATGTGCCAGGCATTTTGAGGTTTATGCTCCCTGTTTAATTGTCTCTCCTTGATTCTGTGCATATTTGCATTTTATTACTAACTTCATGGCTCTAAATTGGAATAAGCAGATTTGGAAAATAGCTGGATGGATACATTTTTTCTTACATAGGTCTACATTATTTTAAATATAGAATAGTAACAAAAATATAAAACCATACACTACTAACATATACAGTAACGGGCTTAGCGAGGTCTTTTAGTTTGATATTCTCAAACTGGAGTTAGCACCGTGAGGATTTTTTTTGTGATGCTTTTTCTTTTTTTGTTCTTGCTTCAAAACCTTCCATGATATTCACTGTGAACACTCACTGGGCATCAATACTTAGTGACGGGCAGTAGGTATCAATTGATGATGTCACCCGATTGCTAACTCCGTGGGTGGCGGCTGGAATTGGAATTGAAGACAATCACATAGGCTGGCTCATTCACTATTGGTAAGTGAACCTACTGTACTAAAATCAGCTGATGGAAAACAATGAGAATAAAAAATAACTTTCAGTTGTTTATTGTTAAAATACACTATAAATCTATAACAAAAAATTCAAATATTAACTTTTAAAAGTATTTTCTTGTGTACTGTGTAGTACAATTATGTTTTCGATAGGAGCTGAGAAAAGTTACGTTAGGTCTGCAAATGTAGGCTACCTGATAGCGTAAACAGAGATATTAGCTGATGGAAAACAATGGAAACAAAAATTAACTTGCTGTTGCTTATTGTTAAAATAGATAAGAAATGTGTAACAAAATACAAATATTAACTTTAAAAAGCATTTTCTTATGTATAAATAGCTAGCTGTATGCGTATAGTACATGTTTTCTGTAGGAGTTAAGGGTTGGAGGTTGCATAATGTTTGTTGGGTGCCTAGGGCTAACTTTGCTGGACTTAAGAATAAAGTGGACTTGAGAGCGCATTCTTGGAACAGAATTTGTTCGTATGTAGGGACTTGTGGTAAGTCTAGTCTCTCTTGATCTGTTTTTGATAACAGCATTTAGCGCTATACAGCCCAGCATCCTATTAGAATACTTTACCGTTTCTGTATACTCTTGGGATATGGGCAGTAATCTGTCCACCATAGCTCCTAAGTCCATTTTGGTAAGACATGTTTTTACTCCCCCCATTGTTTAACATAACTACATTGTACTGTAGGTGTAAAATCTTACATTTTCTTACATTAAACTTAATATTCTAGTTTGTTGCCTCAGTGAGAATTCACTCCATGTCTATCAAAATGATTTTCCTGATTCTATGTTTGTTATCAGTTTGTTCTTTGTAAATTCCACCAGCTTTTTTGGAGGTTCTCATGACTCTCCGGAATATTCTATTTAATATGTCTCATGACCGGTCTCTCCAAAGATTTCATCATGATTGGAGTGGGTGCCACTGGTCTGTAGTTATGCAGATAGGTCACTTTTGTTTTCTTTGGCACAGGGATAATTGCATCATTTTGAAGTAGACAGGAACAACATTTTATTTCTGTGAAACATTAAAGATGTTAATGAAGATGTTAGCTAATTGATTGTCACAGGTTTAAATTTTAGGTTCCATCGAGAGGCCTTGTGCATATAAACTTTTTTTAAAGGCCTCCTTCTGTCAAGTATATAAACAAAGAAGTTTCCCATTGATACTGGGAGTCTTGGAGTCAAAGGATTGAATGATTTTGCTGTTATATTAGATAGCCCAGCACACGCTTATTCTGTCGAACTCCAAGGAGGTGGGTGGCCAGTTGCCTGAGGCCTTCAGTACTTTGTGTTTGACTTTTGTCTTTTGAATTCTATTATATCTGACCTTGGACCCCCCAGAGGTGTATTTTTTGCTAACAGAAGTTTTGGGTATCCAGTGTTTGTTGTCATTTGGCCATAATGTAATGATTTTGTTAATGGAAAGATATCATCATGGTCCATTAATATTAACCATTTTGCAACAGCATTGTTTTACTGCGTGTTTCAACAAATCTGTGTCTTTAATGTGTATGCTTTATGAAGTTAGTAATTTGTAAGGTTTGTAGTTGCATTTCACCTGTGAACCTGTTACAGTGCTCTGATCACAGTGAAGATGCAAAACTAAACTGAATTTAAATGAATTTTACAGTCATTACCATGGGATTCCTCCTACATCCTAAAGATATGCTTATTTGGTTAATGACTGATGCTTAATATGGCCAGTACGTATAAGTGGAAGTGTACATAAATGTTCCCTCCAATGAACCGTCATGCTGTCTAGTTGCTGCCTTGCACCTGATGGTGATGTATAGGCTGTGGCCTCCTGATTCTGAACTGTATTAGGTGAGCATTTAAAAATTGATAGATAGTTGTTGTTGTCCAGTATGACAGTGCACAGTTTATCAGTTTCCCCGAGCATCATTGTTTTATTATTGATGCTCCAGAAAAATGATTCGCTACATACAAATACTTTAAAACCTTTTTAACATTTACTTGCAGTGCTCAGCTGTAAAAATAAATTAAGTAAAATTTAATCAAAATAGATTTGAGGAGTCTGTTTTATTGATTTTATTAAGATGCAGAGTATTGGGGTGCGCTTTGCTGCTAACAAATGATTTCCTATTTGTACAGGGCTAACACAGAGTGGCTTGAGTCTCCATACTAGACTTGTTTTATTTCCCAGCTGATCAATGGTCCCTCTGCAAGTACTCCCTCATGACCAATTAACTTGAATGAAGAATAAACACATTTTTCAGCAAAAAACAGAGGCAAATAATCATTATTTAGCCAAATAGCAAACCTTCTGAATATACATCTAAACAGTATATCTTTTAATTTAAATTTTTGACAGACTTTCCTTGTTTGCATATTTTTATATGTGGGGATGTGATTGGAATACACTTTCATGATTTAAGCTAACTAAACGTTATTAGTATAGCAAGCTGTGCCACTTAACAGCCTCTGAATATAAAGTGGTCCTGTGCTGCAGCAGCGGGTGGAACTGCACAGCTGGGTTTCATCAGTTTAAATTGCAGAAGCGCTGAAGCTTAAAATTCTTTTCCTGTTTTTTGGATGTTAGCATCTCAAAGCCTCTTCCTGTCTGTGAAAAGTTCCAAACACTTGTGCTTTTTGCATATATGCCTTTTGAAAATAATAAAATGTAAAGCATCCAATTATCTATCCATCTTTAGTCCAACAGAATCCTTGTATCCATCTTCCTCAGAAACTACAGTGATCAGTAATCTGTCCATTTAGCCCATGCATTTTTTTCCATGGCACTATTTTAAGGGGCGCTCTGCCCAGGATTTGTTCCTGCCTTGCGCCCTGTGTGTGCTGGGATTGGCTCCAGCAGACCCCCGTGACCCTGTTTTAGAATATAGCGGGTTGGAGAATGACTGACTGACTGACTATTTTAAGGTCATGGGGTTGATTGCAATATATTAAACCACATTTTAAAACCAGCAAATAAAAAATTTTATTCTGCTTCTTTAGTATTCCTAAAGTCAGCATACAGTATTGATTCTTGGTAACCCTTGATATGCACACATGTAAAGGCTTAAGGCTGCGATACTCTTCTTTTTAGCTACAGCCTTCGTTGCACCCATAATGTCCCATTTAAACAGGCAAAAGTTGCCTCTTGATTTGTGGATGCATTGATCTGTTTGCTAGTTAGAATAGCCTTCTTCACCCTCCATCAGCAGTTAGGATGAAAATATCTACAAACATCTCGGGCAAAGGATTTGATGATTTTCCTTTCCAGTGGGTAGCTAAAGGGAAGTGGTTAGTAGGTGGTTTGATTTTAGTGATGATGTTAGAAGGTCTTATTTCTCCCATTGAACTATGTGGTGGGCACTGAATAGTAATATTTTGCTGTAGAACAACATGTCCCCGGGTTCACTTCCCGGGTCCTCCCTGTGTGGAGTTTGCATGTTCTCCCCGTGTCTGCATGGGTTTTCTCCGGGTGCTCTGGTTTCTTTCCACAGTCCAAAGACATGCAGGTTAGGTGCATTGGCGATCCTAAATTGTCCCTAGTATGTACTTGGGGTGCGTGTGTGTGTGCCCTGCAGTGTCTGACTGGGGTTTGTTCCTGCCTTGTGCCCTGTGTGGGCTGGGATTGGCTCCGGCAGACCACCGTGACCCATGTGTTAGGATATAGCGGGTTTGACAATGACTGACTGATTGACAACCTGTCTCTATATCTAATGTCAAATGCTTGGAGGAAAACCTTGCTGTTACTTTTCATTTGGTGCTAGGTTTGCTTACCTTCTATCCAGTGTGTGCATATTCAGCTTTCTTATACAGTCATTTTCTAAATCTAAACAGGCTTATTTCTTATTCACAAAATTTTATGATGCACAAACTTAGCATCTTGACCTTAAGAGTCCTCTACATTATTTTAATTATTAAGGTAGAAACGTACTATTACTGTTGCCTTGAATGAACATAAAGCTGTTTTACTTATACAAGTGTCACCAAAACAAATTCTAACTAATGTTATGGTATTAAAGTTTGTACGTATTTAATTACTTTAATTACTACCAGTAGGAAAAGTATGTCTCTGTTTTAAGTGTGTCCTGTACTGAATGCATTGACTCCCTATGGAAGGCAATTACATGCTTGTTGCCATTTGCTATCCACATAACCAGTGGACCTCCCAGTCCCTGACTTGGTAAAAGAGTAAGACAATCGTAGCCGAATATCACCCATTTTATGCTTGCTGTACTACAAGATTGAACCCATTTAGCAAGCCTACACATGTAACTGGGTGGTTATACTTAGTCTGTTTCCAAATGGTCGGTCAGCATTTTTTGTGCAATGCTGTGTCAATAAAAGCAGGAGGTTTATGAACTAACTGCTGGACATAGAAAAAATGTGCCTCTGTTGCTTCAGTACAGCTGTTCAGATTGTTTGCCTGGGAAAATAATGCGTGCTTTGTTGGAGGTGCCGGCCGCAGACTCAGAAACAGTTGTGTAAATGTTACCACTGTTCTATAAATAGATGGGGGAAACTGCATAATCCTTTAAAGAATTCTTTTCTCAGCTAAAAATCACATTTTTGTTTTATCTTATGTCCTGCAATTATAGTTCCCTAATTACCCAGTATTGCCTGGGATTACTTTCAAGATTATGCACGGTGCTAAGCACAGCCTTGTTCAGTCGTTTTGTTGTTACATTTTTCATAAAGTATACTTTTTGTGGTGCACTTTCATTGCTTGCTGTCTTTCTTCCCTAATTCTTCCATTCAACGTTAAGGCCGTCTGTCTTAAGTCCCTGGCAGGGGCAAGTATTTTTCGAATATCAAAGGGGCATTACCTGTTTATTATTTGAGTGGATTAAGCTTAGTTTTAAATACTAGGCTAGATATTGAATTTTGTTATATCGGTTATTTTTTTATCCTGATGGTGCACCTCTGAAGAAGTGCACACATCATAGTATTGGTTGGTGATCTTTAGGTGAGTGCCATGAATCAAAGTAAACAGAAATATATGCTGAGACTGAAGATCTGCATGCTACATGAATGGGAGTGTGAGAAAATGTGCCAAAATGTATGTAGCAAGAGTAAATGAGGTTTCTGAAGAATCTGGTATGAATATGGAAACAGTGTGGTTAGTGGTTAAGACAATGGACTTGAAACTCCATGGTTACCTGCTCATTTCCCACCTGTACCTCGCTATGTATCTTGTGTAAGTCACTTAATCAGCCTTTGCTCTAACTGTGAAAAATGTACATATACATTTTTATCCTAAACTTGAAAGTTTCCTTAGTTAATGGTTTTAGCCAAGAATGCAATAACACTAATAAAATTGAACAGATGATTAAAACAGCTAAAGACATTTATGCTTAATCAGTAGGAAAATGGAGATAGACAGGTACATGGTAGTGGGAGGATGATAAAATTAAGGTAGTTAGAAGGAGCGCCCTGTGGTGGGCTGGCGGCCTGTCCGGGGTTTGTTTCCTGCCTTGCGCCCTGTGTTGGCTGGGATTGGCTCCAGCAGACCCCCGTGACCCTGTGGTTAGGATATAGTGGGTTGGATAATGGATGGATGGATAGTTAGAAGGAAGTTGAGGCTCCAAAGAAATGAAAGCAGAATGTGCCAAAGTGAACTAAACAAAACGATATACTAAAAGAGTGGAAACTTTTGAAAGACTGCAAGAGATAGGTGTCAGGATAGCTAGAGAATTAGATAGGAATAGGAGTATATTTAGTGTTTGAAAGAGGGATAACAAAAGAATAGCAAAATATAGAGAATATAAATTTTTTGGGGAATATTGGGTTGGACGTTGGTATTTATAATTATGGAACACGGAGTTGCTATATATTACAGTTGACAGGATGAACAGTGGAAAAGTAAAGCAATGTGAAAAGTTAGTGTCCGCAATAATGTTCATGTACTGTATAAACAAACACAAATGGTGGGAGCAATAGCGGAAAAGGTAAAGTAAGTAAAAGATATGAGTTAAAGATATGCTATTGGTCCATCCACAACTGCTTGTCAAGTTCATCTGGATAAATGCATATTTGGATTCTCTGGCCCTTGTCTAGTTTGTCCATGTTTTTTTGCTTCTTTGCTCAAATTGTTAATCTTTTATCTGTTTCCTTGAGTTTTGTGGCCACCAAATTTTTTTTATAAAAAGATGTTTTATATGTGGTCAGGTTTAATATCCTGTGTTCCTGAGAGGTTATGGACTGAAGATATTGGTTCTAGACCTTCCTTCTATCATTGTTTGCCAAACGTTTATTAAAGTTTTTCTGAGATAATTATTAGGCTTATTTAGAGTCCAAAGTGCTACACTTGGGCAAAAGGAATGTCAATTATAAATACAAGATGGTAGACGCTGTCCTAAAGGAAGCAACCTCTGAAAAGAATTTAGGGGTATATGTTGACACATTTTCATGATCTAAGCAATGCCCAGAAGCAAATTAAATGTCAGGTTATATTGTAAGAACTGTTGAATGTAAATCAAAGGACATTATGATCAAGCTATAAAATGTACTAGTTACACCACATCTGGAGTATTGTGTGCCGTATTGTGTGCACCATGCTGCAAGAAGGACATAGCAGCACTTGAAACTGTGCAGAGAAGAGCAACCAGGTACATTTCAGAACAATAGAAGATGTCATAGACTGACAGACTCAGAAAGGTAAACCTGTTTAGTCATGAGCAGATGACACTGCAAGGGAAATTAAGAGTAAGTACATGTAGGAATGAAGCCAAGAAGCACTTCGTCACTCTTAGAGTTGTGGGAATCTGGAACAAACTACTGAGACATGTAGTTGAAATGGAAACTTTGACAACCTTTAAAAAGTATCTGGATGGGATACTGGAACAGCTTAGCTATTAGCTAAACTAACAAGCCTGTTTGACTGAATGGGCTCCTCTCATTTGTCAGATGTCTTATGTTCTTATGAGATTACCACAGCTATTGTGTGCATGACTGTGAAATAGTTACTATCATAGTACTCTTTTTCAGCTACTTTGTTTGCTAAGGGAAATTCCTCTGCCATGTAACTTCTGCTATCAGTCTTCACTTGCTGTAAAAAGAAGTTCTTGAGCAGGGAACTTCCCTTGATGTTATGCTTTTTTATGGCAACTACCATGTTTGACTTCAAAACTTGGCAGAAGTTTAATTTGTTTTTTCATTGTGGAATTTTATGGTTACAGAAAAAATATCTGTTTTTCTATAATTAAAAACTATTTTTGTAAAAAAACTCTAAATCAATTTTTGCCTTGTAAAGCAGCTCCAGAACTGTATTGGCTTGTAAGGGATAAGTAGGCCTGCGCCATGTAAATTCAGAGAGGGACCATGCAGTGATAGCACATTACCGCACGACAAGCCACCTGGATTGGCACCGAGTGCTGCGGCTGATACCTCAGCACCACACCATTGTAGGTTGTAGGTGCAGATCCCTAGCCTCAGAGCCATCACGCTATATTTTAAAATTTAAATTCAAGAAAAGGGAAAAATAATCAGCTTCTGGAACTCAACTTTTGGTGAGGAATATACACGCACAAGAATATAAATTAACAAATTTTAGGGTCTTCTACAGTGCTAGCAAGTACAACTTAACAGAAATGGAATGACCAGCATAGGATGTTAGCAACCTTGGTTTAAGTGCAGGTTTGGAATAGTGCAGTAAGTGACAGTAAGACAACACATGGTGATACAGTAGTGTGGAAAGCCCTATATGCTCCTTGAGCAAAAAATAATCTACAGAGAAGGCAAGGATGTAGTCACAAAAAGGCAAAAGGTCTAGGGATGAAATGATAGTCTGGGTACACTTTCAAAATTAATTGCTCTAATTCTATTTTAGAAGCTTGAAATAAATGTAGGCTTACAGTAAAAAAAAACACCAAATTGATTTAAAATCCTTCCACCTATTTTTACATAATGCGGTAAAAATAGGAGAAACAGACAAACGTAATAATTGTATTTATCTAAATGTGACCTTTTTTGTCCTTTCTCATAAAACATTTTTTTTTTCTTCATGGACCTTCTTATTTAAGATTTTTTCACCTCTCACTACTCCAGTCCTGTTCTGCTAGGAGAACCTTTAAAAGAAGTGTGGAGAGATTTTTGTTAAGTGTCATATTTAAAGATTTTCTAAATTAGCAGGAGGAGAATGTCTAACTAGTGAGATTAGTGTAAGTAATTCTGAGCTGTCTTCTTGGTAATTTTAAAAAGTCCTTGAATAGCTGCCTTTATTAATATTGAGGAGGCTCATCAAGATCCTGTGGTATGTACAGATGGAGAGGTATTCCTTAGGAATTACTTTTTGCTTGTCTTTTTATATTTATTTTGTCAATTCACTAGGTAGTGGTACCATTTAGAAAAGAACCTGCTTATTTCATTCTTGAAGGTAGTAAATCAGATAGGTAATGTGTGAGTGGTCCTTAGTACTGAAGGTTACCCAGAATTTCACCATTGTAGACCTGTTAAATGAATTAATTTCACATAAAAACTAATCTTTGATAAACAAGTAGAAATAAACACAGTTATCTTTCACAGATATGTTAACAGTTAGGATGAGTTTTGAACATGGAGATATATAAATCTATTAAGGAAGCAACAAAAGCGTTGGGTAGAACTAGAGCAATACAATTTTATTATTATAATATAATTATTATAAGTATTATTTTCTAGTACTTTTAAAATTTGCTAAAAATGGTGCCCCTTAAATGACTAATCATCAGGCTACAAGTGGTAAGGTTTCAAAAAATAATAAGTATATCCAAGCAAAATTTGCCAAAGCATAGAAAGTAATGGGATATGACTTGAGGATATAAATGTTAGATTAGGTAAACAGTAGGATCTTACCTTGTTCTTTGTATGTGGCAGTTGCTGTTTTTAATCGGTATAATTGGTGTATATAAAACTATAACAAATAAATTAGTTAAATCTTCAGGTAACCCTAAATTTGTTGGATCTACAGAGACACAAATTATGTAAAGTTAATACAGAGATGTATTATTGGACAATGACAAGTTTTACACAAAGAAAGCAAACCTACTACAGAGCTGTTAAATTGGTTAACTTTTTGTGCTTCATTGATTCAGTGTCATGGGCTGCCAATTGTTTATATTGAGTTTGCATATTCCCTCTGTTTCCTATGCCTGTACTATGGAGAGAAGGCAGAATGGTCAGTGGCCTGGTGTGGCAGAGAGAGCAGTGGCATTTCAAGGGTAGATCGCTCATGCTGACCACACAGGATATTATGATTTGGGTTCTTTTTTAATTTGTCTTGAGCTTCCCTGAAGTCAGAAAAATCATCTTGATGTCATTTTGAAGGATTTAACATTTAAGAAATCAATTTTTATAAACAGAATTTTGATTGTTTATTATTTAGTTTTGACTATGGGTGCTGCCATTTTGTTGCTTTTGTGAAGCCTGGTCCCATGGTTATTTTCGTATGTTGAATCAGGGCTGCATTCTTTGTGATTTCATCGGTTAGCTAGTATAAAGGTCTCCCCAAAACAGTCTCTGGTATCTGAGATTAGACTGAAATTAGCAACTTATTACCTTGTGCTTTTGATTAGTATTTTATGTGAAATAAAGCTCTGTTTTTTGACACTGATTTTTGGTTTACGATTTGGCTCTAATGTTTAACCTTTGCCCTAAAGTTTTGAGTTTTGCTTTGCCCATGACTCCATTCTTTCTCCAATTCCTCACTCTATACTTTTTAACCAACTGCCATCTCCACAGTTAATAGTATCAAGTTCTCTGATAGGTCCCGCAGACAGTGACAGAGGCAGCAAGAATGAGGAGGTCAGGCTCCTAACGCCCCAGTAGTACTGCCTGAGGAGGCTAGGACTAGAGCCGAAGAGAGGGACCGTGGAGACGGGAAGAAAAAGCAAAAGAAACTTTATATTTCTGGATTTAATGGAAATTATTCATTTCTATTTTTATCCCAATGAACACCCTGGATTAATGGAATATTTACTGGCTTTATTTATTTGAAGAGCACTGCACTTTTTGCACTTTTAGGTTTTGAACCCTTAGCTATTGTTAATAAGATAATTTTGCAGCCTACTGTTGCTTATTTGCGTCCTCATTGTCTGACTCATGTTTGGGCATGTGTATCGGTGGCCCTGAGTTCATAGGGGGCAATGACAGCTGCAACCAGCCTGGGCCATCACAAGTTGAATGACCTGTTTTTGTCAAAATTTGTCTTAATCTGTTATGCGCCTCAACCGTGTAGGTTTATTTAAAAGGGTTGCATATGTTCTGAAAACTAGAGGAGGACAGAGGGGTGAAGCTTTACATCCATTCATCCATTATCCAACCCGCTATATCCTAACACAGGGTCACGGGGGTCTGCTGCAGCCAATCCCAGCCAACACAGTGCGCAAGGCAGGAACAAACCCCGGGCAGAGTGCCAGCCCACCGCAGTGAAGCTTTACAATTTTGGATTAAATACCTAAAACATAATATAGAATACTTTAAGCATCACATTTTAAATTAAAATAAGTCAGGATACTGACAGAGGTCAAGAGATTAAAAGTAACTTTTTTCCATTGTCCTTTCAATTAGATATCAACATAAACATAAATATCACTTTGTAAGAATCTAAATCTAAGGCAGGAACATTTGCCTTTTAAAGAATAAGAAGATAAGTTAAACCATGATGATTTTAGTTACAATATTCATTCTCTCTTTCACTACTCCTGTTAGACTGAGAAGGCCTTCTGCTTTATTCAGTTCTACTTCTGCTTCCTTTTGTTGCTGCCTAACCAGTTCTTTCTGCTGTCAAGTAGAATATGTGAAACTGGGTTACTGAGCTATTTAAATGACAGATTGCCACAAATGAGTCAGAACATCATTTTACTGTCTCTGTCTGTCGAGAATTTCACCAACTTCATTTATTTTGGAAATGCATTGTATATACCCTCTGTCAATAGCAGAAACGTTTTACTATTTAAATGTCCTTGAAACTCTGAAATTTTGCAAAGGAAAAAAGGTCATGCATCAATCAGTTTTATTTAACTAGTGCAGTTGGCAGTAATGCTACAAAATTTAAACAGGACTGAGCTTTAGTTAAATTCAAAGCCATTCTGGTTCTGGTTCTGGTCTGATATACTGTAGTAATATGAATGACTCTATGCATTGGTAACTAGAGGTGCAGCAAATGGGTTTCTCCCGGCCAGTCATAATTGCCTTTTATTTGTTTATTTTTAATTTAAAACAGCTGGTCTGAATCTGATTGCCAGCTCTGTGCACAACTATTCCTTGTAAGATGTGATCTTATTGAGCAGTGATTTAAACATGTTTTGATACTGTAGCTATGTGCAATCCTTATAGGGTTAACAGTCATAATTATCTATATTTTACTAGCAAAAGTAGGAGCATTCATGTAGGGGTATTGAAAAAATCTTTTTTTTTTGTATAACTTGTTGTTGGTGACTTCACTGGTCCAGTAACATGCTAAGTGTGTCATTGGGGGGAATGGGCTGTCTTTGTAGAGCTTAGTCCATGAAGCTAAGTGTAGTGTCTTCTGCTTGTCACAGTGTCAGGCAGAAAGCAGTTTCCAACACACAAGTGCACTGCAAGACAATACTGCATAAAGTTAATTCATATCAATACAGTTTACATGTCAGTCAGTCGTTATCTAACCCGCCATATCCCAACTACAGGGTCACGGGGGTCTGCTGGAGCCTATCCCAGCCAGCACAGGGTACAAGGCAGGAACAAATCCCAGGCAGGGCGCCAGCCCACCACAGGGCACACACACACACCAAGCACAATTTAGAATTGCCAATGCATCTAACCTGCATGTCTTTGGACTGTGGGAGGAAACCCATGCAGACATGGGGAGAACATGCAAACTCCATGCAGGGAGGACCTGGGTAGCGAACCCAGGTCCGCTTACTACAAGGCAGCAGCGCTACCACTGTGCCACCTTGCCACCCCAGTTTACATGTTCCAACATTAAATTAGAAATCAATAGAAACAATTATTTTCTATGCATTAACATAATACAGGCATTGTTCGCTTTTACAGGGGCTGAGTGAGTTCCAAGACCTTACAGGAAAAACTGAAATCCAAGAACAATGAGCAGCTCCCCAGCTACATACTCAAAAGCCGATCAATAAAATCAAACCAACATATTATATTTAATATTAGCAGTGGAGCAGTGTATAGCATTGATCTTTACCTCTATAGGCATATTTTATAATCAATGTTTACTTAATAAAACATTAATTAACAAAAGTCTTAATAAAATAAAAGCAAAAAACAATTCCGTACAAATAAAAATTCTTACCTGTCTTGCCATTTACTGTTATAGGCATCAGTGTTCAAATCTCCTGCCTGGTCAGTGTGTAGGATGCACACTTTCTCATTGTGTCTACATGATCTTTGATTGTTACTTATTGCTTTGATTGTGAATTTTGATCTTTTATTTTGCTCAAATGCTACCCAATCATGCACTCAAAACATTGTTTTTACAGCTTTATGTACACTAGCAGAAAAACAGTTTTAATTTTATTTCTTATCACAGCGGGTACCTGGAGCTGCCCAGAGTGGGTGTACTAACTAAAGTTTGGAATAAAAAATACCTGTGGTGTCTCCCTGTACAAATGAGGAATAAAATGGAGTGAAGATAGGTTCCAACATTGTGGATTTGCATACTGGACAAACACACGCATGGGTACCCAGTATTGCTATGGTGGGAGCACCCGCTAATTTTTTAAATGAAACATTGCTCCTACCTGTACAGATGGGGAATCTGTGCCAAATTTCACAGAGAGAGGTGGAGATACTGGACAAACACACACTAACACACATTCTCCTTCATATACAGAATCAGATTAATGTAGTGAACTGTGAACTCTTTCATGCTATAATTGCATCCTGTAGATGCTAAGGAATGTCCTGATTTATGTCATTTCGAAGTGACACTTTATGTTTATGCCTGTAGGCTCACTCACACTGAAACTTTTAACATATTTAAAGTACTCCATGCTGCAGACATTATTTTGTTTGCTTTAATGCCAAAAGTGAAGACCTAGAAGTACAATGCACATGTGTGTCTTACTTATCTTTGTTCCCTCCAAATCATAATACCCACCAGTGATCAGTAAGGTATGATTGGTACAAATTTATCAGTCATATATTCTGAAGAAAAACTGGCTCGTTCCAATCTGTTGCTCATAAATTGGCATCACTCTTGGTAATTGAAAAATGACCTCTTCCCATTACTGTTTCTTTTGGATGCTGTAATCATTAGAGTGCAAGTTAATCACCAAAGTGTAGGAGACTGCCAGGAATTAGTGTAAATATGTTTGGTGAGTGAAGACATAAAAGATGAAAACCTTGTCTGTTTTCTCCTGTAAACATAAACATTCTTGATATATTGGTGGTGTTTGCAGTAGTGTAATTGGAATCTCGAGGCTGTGTGTCTCTTTCACATTATTTTATGTTCAGCTTCTTAGCTGAGGGTTGTAATCTGTTCAGGTTAATGACAATCATGCGTTCAATCTGTATTTTTAATGGAAATAATTGCTTTTGTATAACAATACTAGTGTTTTTCCTACCTCATCATATGCCTTCCTGATCAGTAAGCTTGTTAAATAAAGTAACAATAATGGTGATGTCAAGAGAAGGTAGCACATAGCAAGCACAGTGAGTAGCAGAGAGAAGATCTTTAGTCTGTCTTTATCGGTCTCATACATGCCAGTCACATATTTGGGCTACCCATCCCACTTGTACCTAGCCCAGTTATCTTCATTGCTAGGTTTACTTAACTTTAATATGAATGATTTAAATCCTATTTTGGACCAGTACTCCTCTGGCCTCCATCCTTCGACAAGTTTTCCCTGTGTGACCCTACCAGGAGCTGAATGTTTGTAACAGTCTTGTGCTGTAATGAAACTAAGTACAAAATAAAAAGCACTCTGAAACTGCATCAACCTGGCTTATTAGTGTCAAATTTTCCAATTAAATAGTGTCTGGAAATAAAAGATCTTTCCCTTTCGTATTTGTTTTCATCCACTTTGCCGTCTCTACTTGTTATGTTTCTGCAGACCATCAAACTGAGGTAATAGTTTCTCTCTGTGCCATATGTTAGGCTTTTGAAAGACAAAGCCTTTGAGGTGTCAAGAACAGCCTTTTTTTGAATGTATAAAACATTATCTGTTCTGCAAAGAAAATATGCTTCGATTAGGTTGACCCTAGTATATTTAATGTCCTATCCAATTTTGGCACCTCAGTAGCATTGCATATTGTTATATTCTGAAGTTGATGAAAGGTAGGCTTGCAAAAGCACTCAGATTATCAGATTATAGAAATGAATGTCAATGTGTATGTCTTGCTTCCTTATTTTATGCACGTTTTCCTTGCAGGAAACATCAATGTCAGACATGCAGAGCAGTCCTCAGTCAAATGTAACCTCAAGCCATGGTTTAAAGTTAACTGTCATAAAATAAAGATGCATGCAATTGTTTTTTTATGGATCAGCTTTCAAATTTTGGGCCAGTTTCAAGACAAATACTAAAACAAAGTAATTTTGGTCATTATCAAACTTCAGTAATTTTGTAGCAGATCAAAATGGTGTGTGTTGTCCTACAGATCTTCCTCTCTCTTTTTTGATTACTTTTTAAAAAATAACCCTGGTCTGTTAAATCATTTTGAAGCATGTATATGGAGGTTTTTATTTTACAAATTTTTTTATACTTGTTAAAGCTTCTGAATGACATAAAAATGAAAAGCAGAAATGTCACTTTCTACCTCTTACTTTAGTTCAAATAGGGAGTAATCAATTGATAATTTACACTTTCTCAAGGATTAGCTAACTGAATGATTTAAACTGCTGTGGAACAATCCTGTAATTCACTGGAGTGGGATCAAACTGTTTAAGTGGTATAGTAGAGATGAGGCCCTTAGATCCCTCATGTCTAGAATAATGTGAAAATATGCAGATGTAGATAATTTCTAACATAACTAAACTTAAGGCAAGAATCAACAAAGGGAAAAGTAATGCAGCACATAAACAGAAGAAAAATAAGAAAATCTGGAGTTTCTCAGGCTCTAGTTTATAATTCTGTGAAACAGATTGGTTGCCCAGTTGCCTACATCAAAGTGCTACAAATCAAACAGCTGACTTCATGCTTGGTAAATCTGTGGATTTAAGCAGCTTTAAACACTTTCCCCAGGTCACTTCTGTCCAGGGTTGGTCTAGTACTACTTCTACTTTTGCAATAGAGACAATTGGCTAGAGATTCTTTGTGACTATAAACCAAGCAACCACAACATTAAAACCACCTGCCTAATATTGTGTAGGTCCCCTTTGGGGTGCCAAAATAGCTCTAACACATGAGTGCCACAAGACTTCTGAAGGTGTCCTGTGGCATCTGGTACCAAGACGTTAGCAGCAAATCCTTTAAGTCCTGTAAGTTGTGAGGTGGGGCCTCCATGGATCGGATTTGTTTTTCAAGTACATCCCACAGATGCTCAGTCAGATTGAAATCTGGGGAATATAGAAGTCAAATCAACATGTTGAACTCTGTCATATTTTCTTCGAAGCATTCCTGAAGAATTTTTGCAGTGTGGCTCGGCACATTATCCTCATGAAGAGGCAACTTCCATCAAGGAATACCATTGCCATGAATGGGTATACATGGTCTGCAACAATCTGTAGATATGTGGTACATGTCAAAGTAATATCCGCATGAGTGCCCAGACCCAAGTAGCATCACACTGCTTCCACTGGCTTGCCTTCTTCCCAAACTGCATCCTGCTGCCATTTCTTCCCCAGGTAAATGACACACGCTCACCTGGCCATCCACATAATCTAAAAGAAAATGTGATTCATCAGACCAGGCTACCTTCTTTCATTACATCATGGTCCAGTTCTAATGATCATATGCCTATTATAGGCACTTTTGGCCAAGCACAGGGGTCAGCATGGGCACTGTGACCGATCTGTGGCTACTCAGCTCCATATAGAGCAAGCTGCAATGCATTGTCTATAATGGCAACTTTCTGTCATGGCCAGCATTAAGTTTTTCAGCAGTTTTCCCAACAGTGGCTCTTCTGAGGTATTGGTACACACAACTACCCTTTGCTCCCTACGCCCATCAATAAGCCTTGGGTGCCCATAACCCTTCACCAGTTGTTCTTCCTTGGACCACTTTTGACAGGTACTAACTACTGCAAAAAAGGGAACACCGCGCAAGACCTGCCGTTTTGGAGATGTTCTGACCACCTTGTCAAAGTTGCTCAGATCGTTATGCTTGCCCATTTTTCCTGTTTCCAACACATCACCTTCATGAACTGACAGTTCACTTGCTGCTAAATATATCCAACCCTTTCACAGGTACCATTTTAATAAGATAATCAGTGTTATTCACTTCACCTGTCAGTGGTTTTATTGTTGTGGCTGACTGGTGTATATAATGCATATTTTCAAGTATTTGTTTTTATATATATACATCACACTATGTTATTTGTTCTTATAATTTGCTGTTTAGTAATCTTACCGCCTGTAGATAGAAATTTAGGTCAGGAAAATGATTATAAACACATTTTGTTAGACTTAAACTGTTTTTTTTACACTTCACCCAGGGGGTGCAGACCTACAGTTTGCATCTTTGGAGATACAAAAAGTCAAAGAGTCCTGTAAAGAGTACACCACCAGCTGAAACCAGCTTGATTACACATGCACATTCACTCATAGCAATCAATCTGCAAAATACTGTGGCAAAGTTAGAAATTAATAAATCATTCTCAGTACTAAAATACAGGTTTGAGCACCAAGCACCAGCATGATGCCACCTAAATTGCCTGTATTTTTTTTTTTTGCAGATTGGGTGTGAACAACATATGTGCAGATTCCAAATGAACATATTCATTTTGAGCAGGTATCTGTGGGTATTTCTGGTATGCCATGAAGCGCTGAGTGCCACAAAGCTATTATACATAATTGACAACTGGGGTTGGGGTCCAGTGAAGCAGGAAGTGTCGCAAATGACCATTACTTGATTGACTATCTAGAGAGGAGGTCCAAAATCAAGTGCATCAATGCAGCACCCATAAAATAAAAACACAGGACACTGCAAGTGCATAATTCCACACCAGGGTTCTCATTTATAAAACTTTGGTTTGTCTTGAGCGTGAAAATATTCACGTACCAAAAAAGAAAAATGTGTATGCCAAAAAAATCATTTTTATAAAACCTGATGTACACACATACCTACGCAATTTACCTTTATAAATCACAATCATCTTGTAAATGTGTATGCTTGAACGTGACACAAAACTGAAATTGACATTGCAGATGACTTGTGCATTGATGGAATGTCACTGCTTATAGTTAACAAAAGCAGCTTCATTCTTAGTAGGTGCCATTATTGCAATAAGAGTGTTCAGTAAATTGCTTCCATTATGTTTGGAAAACTGGACCCTGCTGTCAATTGCCTTTTTATGATGGCAAAAACAGATTATGTTCTATGTATATAAACCCTCACCATACAAAAACTTAATGTAGCACCCCATCGGTCATTTACCTGTTAGCCAGTTCTCTGAGACCTGCTAACAACCAGCCCATATAAATTGGTGAGTAACCAAAAAAGTTCTTCAGTGCAAACACACAGCATTCACCATCTTAATAGGGAACATCATTAGAGTCTATATATCATATTCATCATGTTTGAGGTTTAATATTGTAGTGGCTTTCTCACGGGTAAACGAAACAAAGACATGACAGCCACAGAATGCAGTTAAGCAAAAAATAAATAAATACATAATGACAATTTATTAGGAGGAGGTTCAATATAAGGGAGGCAAAGATGCTGCAGGACAGTAATGGTTCAGAAGAAATACAGTACTGTACTGAACTATGCACAGTCTGTTCCTCTGTTCTGGCTGTTGGCAATGCCTTCTTCAAGCTGCATTGACTGCCTTCCTCTTGCTGGTAAAGCCATTATACGCAGTGGATGAAACCAAAACTCTTTCTCCATCTGCTCTCACTAATGACGTTCACTCCACATGATGCCACACTCCTCTCTTTTCCTTCACCACACCCCTAATTCTCTGTTATCCCTCTCTGGGTGAGTCTGGTATCTCTGCACTTTTTGGTGTAAGCTGGTTGCTTACACCTTACACATTGCTTTTGCTTGCAGTCCTCATTTCTATAGTTACCTCACGCTGTCACCTTACTCTTGGCATTATAATGCTTAATACATGGTAGTTATAGCCAAGTTGCTATACCATAAGATTGGCTTGGTAATATATACTGTTAAAGGCATAAGTCATCATTTGCTGGTAGTGCCGCATTTCCCTGCTTGACCACTTGTCCCCCAGATATCTCATTATGTATATATGCCAATATTTCAAAAATCCCAAAATATCTGAAATTCAGAAATACTTCTGGTCCTGGGCATTATGGATCAGGAATACTCAATCTGTATTACTTATGAATCTAAGCTATTAACTTTACATATGGATTTCTGTCTCAATAGTGGCCATAGCATCTTTACTAGATTTCTTATTGGAGTTTCCCAGTGTGGTGCTGCAGTGTCACCCATGGCACGGCTGCACTTGGGTCCCAATCCGGGTGGTTTGTCATGTGGTGGGTGAGGCAATGTGCTGTAATCAGCTCATGTTCCCAATAACAGGGAACAATTTGCCATGTGGTAGTTGTTTGGAGCTGTAAAAAGGCATCTAAAGAATAAGGCTGTACTGAATTAGAGATCCATTAGGTGAGACGTGGCATGGGGCAATAAATTGAGGCAGAGTTGGGTAACATTCTCATAGGTTCCTGTACCTCTCTTTCTCGGGAAGTTGTTGGTCATCCCACTCTCCATGTGCCATCCATTTCGCCCTAAAATCCCCCTTTGGTGGGATCACCCATCTCACTGGCTATTAAGAAGTTACAATTTTTCCATTGTATTAACAGTCCCAATGATCAAGAATTGGCCAAATATTACAAAATAGTGCCTTGCATTAACTTTTTAGCTGTCAGTTTTGTTATAGGCCCTACATTGATTCTTTATTTGCCCATCAAGTAAATACCATTATGATTAAAAATATATCAGTAGCTCATCTGATGTTAATCTTCCATGCATACTAGCAGTAACAATAACATTTATTCATATAGCACATTTACAAATTATGTAGCTCAAAAAGTTTTACAAGATGAAGAAAGAAAAAAGAAAAATATAAAAACAACATTAGGCAATACTAAATAGCAAAGAATAAAGTAAGGTCCAATGGCCAGGAGGATAGGAAAAAAAAAAAAATCTCCATAGGGCTAGAGAAAAAAAAAAAACAAAATCTGTAGGGGTTCCGATGCCACGAGATCACCCAGTCCTCACTGGGCATTCTAAATAACATCAATGATCTCAATTAGTCCTCATGGTTTACAGGCTTCACATGGAAGAATTAGATGATGATGGTCATGTGGACATCTGGCCTTTGATCCATCGATGTAAGGATTGCATGGTGCCTTGATCAGGTGGTGGTGGCACAGATCGCCACCACAGAAAACTGGAAAAAGAACAGCAGAAAAAGTAAAACAAGCAAACATCCTAATGCTAGTTCCAGCCTAATATGTGATTGATCAATTTTCCAAGGTGCTTTATAAATAAACTATATTTTTTAAAGGGTATGTTAGGCATTTTTCACTTTGAAGCTATTTTTTTAAATGAGTAATTTCATTGTCTCTGATGCCAATCAATTCGGAAATGCACAGGGAGAACAAACAGACTCCATGTATAACCTGAGGCAGGCTTGACAGCCTACTTTGCCTTTGTTAAAACATTCATTTGTTCATTCATCCTCTTCTGCTTATTTGGGGTCAGGTCGCGGGGGCAGCAGCTTAAGCAGAGAAGTGGCCACTTCTTCCAGCTCTTCCGGGAGAATCCCAAGGTGTTCCTAGGCCAGCCGGGAGACATAGTCCCTCCAGCCTGTTTTGGGTCTTCCCCGGGGCCTCCTCCCGGTTGGACGTGCCCGGAACACCTCACCAGGAAGGCGTCCAGTGAGGCATCCTGATCAGATGTTCGAACCACCTCATCTGACTCCTCTCGATGCGGAGGAGTAGCGGCTCCACTCTGAGCCCCTCCCGGATGACTGAGCTTCTCACCCTATCTTTAAGGGAATGCCCAGACACCCTGTGGAGGAAACTAATTTTAGCCGCTTGTATTTGCGATCTTGTTTTTTCGGTCACTACCCATAGCTCATGACCATAGGTGAGGGTAGGAACGTAGATCGACTGGTAAATTGAGAGCTTTGCCTTATGGCTCAGCTCTTTTTTCACAACGACAGACCGATGCAGAGCCTGCATCACTGCGGACGCCGCACCGATCCGCCTGTCAACCTCACGGTCCATTCTTCCCTCACTCGTGAACAAGACCCCGAGATACTTGAACTCCTCCACTTGGGGCAAGATCTCTCCCCCAACCCTGAGAGGGCATTCCACCCTTTTTCGGCTGAGGACCATGGTCCCAGATTTGGAGGTGCTAATTCTCATCCCAGCCGCTTCACACTCAGCTGCGAACCATTCCAGAGAGAGCTGAAGATCACGGCCTGATGAAGCAAACAGGACAACATCATCTGCAAAAAGCAGTGACGCAATCCTGAGTCCACCAAACCGGACCCCTTCAACACCCTGGCTGCGCCTACAAATTCTGTCCATAAACGTTATGAAATATAACAAAGTTTATTTTTATTTATAACAAAGTGGACTTTTATGGACTTTGTTAAAACATCTTTGCTGAATTTACTAAACTTCAACCTGATTAAACATCAGTGAATTGGCATTGCTACGTTGGCCCTGTAGTATATGCGTGTTGGTGCCCTGACCAAGTGTTCTTCCTGCCTTGTGTCTGTCTGATGATATCTGTGATAGGCTTCAGCTGTATCGAGACCGTGCCCTTGATAAGCGGGATGGATGCCAATAACATCTACTAGGTTCTTGTCACTTGATTACATGCTATGTGTAGTACTTGCAGTGAAAACAAATAATTTCCAGCATTCTCTTTTTTTTGTATGCTGCTTGGTCCTCCTCATGATGCATTTCAAATTTTACATAGTTTCTTAAAGTGTTGCCCTTGGAATTTTGAGCATGCTGTTGGAAGTACATTATTTTGAAGAGTGGAAGAGATAAGGGAGCTGTTTAGCTGTCAGAGTGAGAGGTGCTGCAAGCATTTACATCAGGTACTCTGCCGCTGAAACAGAAAAATGCAAGTATGATGTACTGCCCCATTTCAAGTCCTGGCTATGTACCTGCTCATTATTCTCTCTCAGTCAAGCACATGCATGCTTTAACAATCCAATGGCAGCAGGCAGCATCTTTGGAAAGTAAAGAATATGTTTCCGTACAGTGAAAGAATATAACCGATAGTGTGACTTTTTCAGTTATTACAGCAATCCACATCTGGGTATCAACATTCAATGTTAGTAACAGCGCTTGGTGATGGCTTTCCAAGGTGAGTCTACTCCCCTGGCCCTGAAAGGTGCCGTACTGCCTTGGAGGAAAACAGACTCAGTAAAGTGATTTGCACAATTGGTCTGCTTTTAAAATGGCGGAATCTGACAGCAATGGTTTGCTTTTTGCTTTTTTTTTCTTCTTAAAATGACATGAATATGCTGTTTTGCAATATGTGCGTAATCTCAAGACACAGATCAATACTCAATAACATTTTTGGCTTGAAAAATTAACAAAATTAATTACTTTTTAAATGTTCAGGCTTTTCTTTCAGCTTTGGAACCTTGCACACTTAATTCCCATTATAAACTGAAAGAACAGACAAGATACTCTTAAAATTCATAAAAAAAACACTTTAGAACTCAGTTTCATGTGTCAATCTAATAAATGCGAATAATTGTGAAGAAATAACTTTGACTTGAAATATACCAATCTGTTAAGTGTTTATACTCCAAACATAGGTATATAAGTGAATTACTTACGGTTCCCTGAGAGTGAGTATTGAAAAGCATACTCAGTTTGAATACCTGAAACTTTAGCAGCAAGATTATACTACTTCATGACAATGGTGGCCCTCTTTATATTGTTTCTATTATCTGTCTTTTCTGTATTATTTACATTTGGCATGATAAAGTCTACTATGTAGAGGGTACCACAGGCACAGTAAAGTGCAACATTTTAGTTATGTGGTTTCTTATTTCTAAGTGAAGTACTTTAGATAGTGTTGCTGCCATTCCCAGCATTGTTTCATTGTTTTTGTTTTTGTTTGTGTGCATTGATAGGTGTTTTTTTTTTTATTTTGGAACTTACGTCAAAATACTTAATTGGGGCACTGTCTCACCCAGGTGTAGGTGCCTTAGTGTTTCTGTCATGGGTCTTGTAGAATTAGATTTTTTTTAAAGAGACAACATCATGTTTTACGATCATGTTAGTCCTCTGTCATTGTTGCCAATGGGAATAAAAATGTTTAAACGTTTAGTTGGCCTGAAGATGAAAGCTCTTTGGCATCAATTCAGCTTTAAATTTAGATCTTTCAGTTATAACTTCAGAAAAAAATGGCATTAAGACATTAATAAAACACATGGAAATTCATTATGTGCCAAGTATGCCATAAATCAATTACCATATATACTTGCGTTTAAGTTCTCCCATGGAGAAGTCGAGACTTGATTTTACCGTATAATTTCCGGTATTTTATAATGTCGGTCGTATAAGTTGAATGTGGAAAACTCACGCTATTGGTCCAAGAGATTATGATATGCTAATGCCCACCAGAGAGAGTAACCACGGAGCACACTGCCTTTTTTTTCTATGTATCGTGCCTATGTTACCACACGGTAATACCCGAACTATTCCAAAGTGACGTTTGCACTATTTTGTGTTGTTTGTATCTCACACCCTCTTACACCTTTATTGTAAGGGCATCCCTTATCTACGATGGAGCGTTTGATCAGTACAAAATATGAAGCTGGTTTTAAAATAAAAGTCGTTGACGTGGTGAAAAAAATTGGTAACTGTTTTCTGCAACAAAATTCAATGTGTCTGAGAAGCTAGTGCGAGATTGGAGAAAGCAAGAAGATTTAAAAAAGAAATGTGTCACATTTTTGAATGGGCGTATAAGTCGGGTCTGATTTTATGATTGATTTTTTGGGTTACAAGATCTGACTTATACGTGAGTATATACAGTAAAGGTTTTAATGGATCACATATATATCATTTAGCAATGTCTAAAATATGCCCAGATGTGAGCAGTATAATCAAGCACCTGCATTGCTGGGTCACGTTTTGGGAATGCCCCGCACTTAAACAGTTTTGGGCAAAAGGTTTTGTATATGTTCTCAAACTTCCTTGGATTTAAAATTACCTATGCTGCCTTAATAGCAGTATTTGGAGTAAAGCAGATGGGTTAAGAGTATTCTGTGAAATATCATTTGTGACATCCTATGCAACATTACTTGACTTATTTTGCTCAGCTAGAAGAATCCTAATCCACTGTCTATAACTCAGTGGGAAAGCAATGCTTTATATTATCTCACAATGAAAAAGTAATCAGATTGTGCTGAACCCTTTTACTGTTCTAGCTAATTCATCACATATAAAGGACCACTTTAGATGGAACTCTCTGTTTACATTACACTCTGTACGGTAGGGGTTGAAGGCAGAGATATTTTTGGATTGTGTATGAAACATACAGTATCTTACTTTCATTTGTCTAAATGCTTTTTATATAGTGATGTGCTTGAGAGACCCTCACTTTCAGAGTTTATCGAATCTTTAAACAGAGGAGTATATCAGAAACCTTTGCTGACAGAGTACTTTTCCAAATTATGTGTGGGGTCTGTGTTAGTGTCCTCTTGGAATAGCATTTTACAATATAGATATTGAAGAATTTAAAAAAAGAAGGCTTAGCTGTGGCTGTTGTATGGTGTTTGGGCTAGCAAATTAAGAAAAGCATATTTTCATTTTGTTTCACAAGCTTTGATTTAGCATTTCATCTTTTAATAAATGGTTCACCTTACTTATTGTTTGTGTTGTGTTTAGGGTGTTTTGCAAATTAAGTATGTAAGCCTAGCAAGCTTTGTTAGTGAAATATAAATGTATGCCATATTACTGTACATGTGAGATTGTGTGTTTTCATTCCCATATTAAATAAGCACAAATTGAATTTTGGGACTGTGGGGTCTTTCTCCCTGTAGATTAACTTTGGAATGATACTTTTTCATAAGCATAAAATATGGAACAACCAACGGAGCATCCCTGTCATTCCAGGAGATACAGATGCACATTGCTGTTTAAGTGTCTTTCCAGTGCTTATTAGAATATTCAAAAATATGCTGAAAGTTTCAACCTGCCAACTTTGAACTGCAATAATTTTATGTTATGTTCAGAATTCTGTATAAACGTCAACACCTTTATGATTATTTATACAACATGTTAACCAAATGTTGTGGATTTTAACATCCCTAGTCAAGATAACCTTGAAACAGATGACATTTTAGAAATGGTAGGACTGTTTTTGTCATTGTTATTGTGATTTTATTTATAATTTTTGTTTTCATTTTATTAAGTTTTACTTTTAGAAAACTGCATATGCACATTTAAAAAGCAGCATGAAAAGTCCAAGTTTAGCGTGGCTATGTCCAGCTAGGCTGTGTGACAATCCATTACCCTAGAGATGAACTGTTGTCGGGCAGTCCAGCTGTTTAAGTGAATGCAGCAGTAACCTCAGTATGTCATATCAAATTAGGGTCAGTGTTTTAAACCTGTTTTGAAATATTCCCTCTGAATCTTTGCAGATTGGAGTACAGTATCATAAAGGAAAAAGTCAGCTGGTTTTCAAGTGAATTGGCTGCAGGCTTAAGGGCCTTATGGCTTTCACTTACGGGTCTCATGAAGCAGAATGATTAAGTCGTAGAGAACTGTTGTATGAGAAAGCGATTTAAACTAGACCAAGCCAGGCAGGGTGTTTTGCAGGTTAAGTATACAAGGCTATGAAGCTTTGTTAGTCTTGTCTAATGCAGTTATTGTCTTTAATTGCCATTTAATGAGAAGTTAAATATAAATGCATGCTGCATGACCAAACCAAAGAGCATTTTATTGGATAACACACCTTTTTGGAGACTTGTGGTCTATGTTCATATTAACATATTTGACCTACTGTTTGCTTCTAATGATTATAAACTAGAAAATTCATTTTTTTGTGTCAAATTTTAATTGGGTCATTTAGTCCTTTCAACAGTGCTGTATTACGTGATTGAGGAGGAACAGTTTGATCAAGAAAAAAAAATAAGTACAATTTAGTCTTGATCTGGTTTTATAATGTAAATAAATCTAGTGAAGAGTAATATTTAGACACATTATAATTAATGACTGCTGTTTCATGAGCTGGTGATATTATAATTTGGTACCTGCCTGATGACAGAGCAGGCTGGTGCCCACTATAGGACTCGATATGACTTCTAGTCATAAGACTTGTCAGGCTTATCGACTGCAGTTACAGAATCTCATTTCCACTAAGAGTATCAAATTACAACACTTAGGATCTGCAGGGAGTGACTGATTACATGAGTCCGTCACATGCTTTCATCGCAGTTCCAAATGTCATATTGAGCCAGATTTTGGCAGAAAATCAGCATGGACTAGACCAGTCTGTAAAATTCACCTTTATTCAATCCTTGCAGCCACCTTTGTTCTTCATTACTTACCGGCATTGTATGCGTCGTGTGTCCATTTGAGCATTCATCAACTCTTAACACTTGCAGACACAAGAACCCACCCCTATAATTTGCAGCTTGCTACAAATCAGTTTGAATTTTGCCTTAGTGAGATGAAGAGAGGTGTAGAAGCTATTAATATCACTATGACTGTGTCATGCTAAATTTCTAATGGTAATAAGCATACGCTGTGATTTAGAACTCACTGTGATTTTTTTTACGATTTTGTAAATGAAGGAAGGCTGTGCCTGAAAACTGTAGGAAAAGTCATGTAATGTGATGGAGGCCATAATTGGTTGTTTCCGTGAAAGGACCATTTAGCTTTTCAAAGGACTGATTCATAAATCTAAAATAGACTTTGGGAGACAAAAAAAAATAAAATTAATCACAGAAGTTATTGTCAGAGTTCTCCTGAAGGTTATTTTCGACAAGCTTGAATGGTCCTTAAACTGAGCAAGGTGATGCTTGAATGTTGCATATGGTGTGAATCTTTAGAGAGTCAAGGTCTGTGAACATATAACGACAAGACTAAAAATTTATATTACTACTTAAAATGGTATGAAAGACAGAACAGGAAGAAACTCAAAATAAAGTGCTGCCTGATGTATATAAATGGTAGTTTATTTCATTAATTGGTCTTGAAAGTTGGAACAGGTCACAGCAGTGGATCCACGTTGGCTTGGTATAAAGCACATGTGATTTTTTTTATCTAGTTTTCAGGTTGTGGTGTCTTGCATATGGTTTGAAGCAGGACAGTGGCTTGCAAAAGTTTGGGCACCCTTGCTTGAAATGTCTGTTACAGTTAAGTGAGTAGAAGATGAACTGATCACCAAAAGGCATAAAGTTAAAGACGAGACCTTTCTTTGATATTTTAAGCAAGACTACATTTTATTTCCACCATTCATAGATACAAAATACCAAAAAAAGGGCCTGAAACAAAAGTTTGGGCACCCTGCATGATCAGTGCTTAGTAACACCCCCTTTGGCAGCAATCACAGCTTGTAAACACTTTTTGTAGCCAGCGGCCTTTCTGTTCTTACTTGGGGTATTTTTGACCATTCGTCCTTGCGAAAGGCTTTTAATTCTGCAAGATTCTTTTGAGATCTATCCACAGATTTTCAATGATGTTTAGGTTGGGGAGACTGTGTGGGCCAGGACAAACTGGCCAACTTGCGCCTCTTGACGTATTCCACTGTAGATTTTAAATTGTGTTTCGGATCATTATCTTGTTGTAGGACACATCCTCTTTTTAACTTCAACTTTTTTGCAGGTACGATGTTTGCTTCTAGAATTTGCCGGTATTTATTTGAATCCATTCTTCCCTCTACCAATGACATGTTCCCTCTGCCACTGGCTGCAACACAAGCCCAAAGTATGATCGACCCACCCCGATGGTTAATAGTTGGAGTCTTTTCCTGGAATTTGGCACCTAATTTTTCTAGACATACCATTGCATGTTGTGGCCAAAAAGTTCTATTTTGACTCCGTCTGTCCACAGGACCTGTTTCCAAAATACATCAGGCTTGTTTAGATGTTCATTTGCAAACTTCAGATGCTGAAGTTTGTACCTCGGATATAGGAAGGATTTTCTTCTGTTGACTCTACCATGAAGGTGATATTTGTTCAGGTGTCACTGCACATTAGAACAGTGCACCACCACTCCAGAGACTGCTAAATCTTCTTGAAGGTCTGTAGTAAAACAGGGGTTTTTGTTTGCCTTTCCAGCAATCCAATGGGCAGTCCTTTCAGAAAGTCTTTTTGGTCATCCAGACCTCAACCTGACCTCCACTGTTCTGTTACTTGTCATTTGTTAATAACATTATGAACTGAGGAAACAGCAACTTGAAAACACTTTGCTATCTATCTTCTTGTAGCCTTCTCATGCTTTGTGAGCATCAATTATTTTATTTTTAAGTGTGCTAGGCAGCAGTTTTGAGGAGCCCAAGGCTGCTGAATGTTGGGATAAGGTTTAGGGAGTCAGAGAATTTATATAGCTTTGCAGTTTGCATCACCTGTGGTTTTCTAATGATGACTGTTAACAACCCATAGCCCTAAAAAGCTAATAGGGGTCTGAGACCTTGGGAAAAGCTACCTGAGACCTCAGATATCTTGGGGTGCCCAAATTTTTGCTTGGTGCTCCTTCTCTTTATTCACTGTACAAATATTTGTATAAAATATACTAATCTTGCTTAAAATGCTGAAAAGAAATGTGTCATCTTTAAGTTTATGCCTTTTAGTGACCAGTTCATCTTCTCCTCACTTAACTATTCACAGTAACAGAACTTTTTAGTAAGGGTGCCAAAACCTTTGCATGCCAGTGTACCTACAAAAATCGCAGATTGTCTGTAAATCAAAATGAGCCCCTTTGCCTCTTTGTTTCTTAAAATTGTGACAGTATACTAGTACATAGACCAGGCTTATGATGGAGCTTTTTCTTAAGTTCTGCTGCTGTATCAGTGATTTTGGTAAATACAGACTTGTTGAGGAACACTGGGAATGTCCATAATAGAAGGCAAAGAAGTAAGATAATAAAGAAACTGCTTATGTGTTTACATCTGAAATTATGTTATTTGTTCAGGATTTACTTATAGTATTCATATTTTGTATTTTATTCTGGTCTCTTATTCTATTTCAATGATTTGTATATCCTGTATATATATCCTTATTTAGTGTTTTATGCAAATATTATTTGTATCTAGTGTTGTTTTTTTTTCTGTTTAACACTTGGACTCTGGGAAAGTTGCTATATAAATAAAATGTATTTTATTTTCTTTACTAACTGACAGTTTTGCTTAATATTTGTGGGTTTATGTATTTCTTTGGAACATCAGGGTGGTGCAATAGTTAGTGATTCTGCATAACAGCTCCAGCAGTCCTGATGCCTGGTCACACATTCTCCATGTCTGTTTAGGTTTCTCCAAGCTCCTACAGTTTTCACACAAATCTCAGAGGCACATGTTATGCATTAATTGGACACTTTAGATAGTGCTTTTTTTGTCCAGGGGGAATTTAACTTTACACAGAAATATTATAGCAAACAACATTAACAATCCTCCTAAAACACACACAGGAATTACACTTTTGACTTCTGGCTTGACTAATGATAGGAGAGCATTCACAGTGAGCCATTATAAAGACTTCTGCTATACACTGTTTTTTAGAATAATAAGCTTAGAAAATGGATCAATGAAATTAGGGGTTATTAATGATATTCCAGGTAATTAATTTTACCTCAGTACAATTATACAATAGTATAGCTAGGCAAAAAATGATGTAAACAGAGCTATACTGTTGTCACTTTCCAAATTGTGAATGTTTAGTGAACAGGTATTTGCATTCCTAATGTACTTCAGTGTTTCCAAAAATAAATCCAGTAAAAAAAATGTACAGTCAAGAAAAGGAGCTGTTATATTCTTACAAAACACATAAAAAGTATGTTTTTAAAACAAATTAAAATCTTTAATGCAGTATTTTCATTTTTGATGCAAAGAAGGCAAATGTAATCACTTTGAAATAGATGTCAATGTACAGTATCGGTTCATTTTGAACAAAGACATTTTAAAGTTCATGATTGCATATTACATTCTCATGAAATCAGAGTGTTGAGAGCTTTCAGGAAGTGACCCTTGAACCAGTGCTATTTAAGACTCTGGATACACGTATGCTGCTTCTTGATTAAGAGTTGCTGGCATTAGGAAAGAAGATACAAACAAGGCTACACTGTAAGAAACTTAGTTAAGATTCAGTTGAATATGTTGCTTTCATTCATTGCCTGCATACAAAGACCCTTATTCAGTCATATGAAAGAGTCACAATAAACAATATAATCAAGTTTTTAAAAATATGCTACCCTGACTTTCAGCTATTAACTGGTATAGAATGAGTGAAGGCCAGGTATGTTGCAAATTTTAATGAGTCCTACTGCTGCCAATATGGTAAAAAAATAACTTTATGTCCAGGAAGATACTTAGGAAAATGGATCAGTGTCAGAGGAAAATTGTCAGTAAATGACTTGGCATTAGGTGAGTATTATCTGCAGGAAACTGGGAGCTGGCTTTTGACCTTCCTTTTATTTTGAACATTTTGGTATATGATTTTACAATAACAGCTCAGCTAAGCCACAGTGTGTCTCTGTGCTGGGGCCACAAAGAAACGTAAGTATTTGCAAGGTTTAAATATTTTATATCTCTTGAGAGTGAAATTTAATTCAGTGCTATTTTTACATAAAGATATTTTAACATTAAAGATGAATTATCTGAATTACCATCTTTGTATCCCTCCCTGTATTTTGTGGACCCATTTACTCCATTAAGTGGTCAAGGAGAGTCAGCACGTATTCTGTCTTCATCAAGTAAAAAGGCAGTGCCCAAGTCTTAATGGGCCACACTCACACACTGACACACTATTCAACTTAAATCAGTTGACAGTGTATGCTTTGAATGTGGAATAGAAAAAACAAACACTGCATTTTCCACAGGAAAAAAAAAACCTAACTTAAGATTTATCAATTTACTGCTTGTGAAACAAATTTTTACATAAATAGGAGTGTTTAACCCATCTCTACTACAAATCCATATTTAGTCAAACAAGTGCAAATTCCTATGATATCACTAATCCCCTTTAAAGTTTATACTGTACAGTCATCACATCTGCATGCTAATTGATTTACATTACAATATCGATAGGATCAAGAGAGTCCTTATCTTTTATTTCTTACTGAATATTTTATTAAAATAGATCAATAGAAACAGGTCCAGATGAGAGAGGATATCTCTGTTGGTTCACTTTTTACTGAACTGTACTGTACATCACTTTATAAACACATTGTGTTGGACTGCTGTGTAAAGAGAGATATATAAAATTAAGACTAAAGAGACTGATTTAAAATCTTAAAAATTAGCTAAAATTAAATAGAAAATCTATATGTCATTAGCATCAATAGAACAACATGTTAGACGGTCATGCAAGTAAGAATTTATATTTTACGCTGTACGCATGACAATACTACTACTACTACTACTACTACTACTAAATGACTGGGATGAAAATGTATTAACACTCAATCCTTCCAGGAATTGGTTTACATGGTGGGCTGTACTTAGAACTGTATTTTACAAATATATAAGTGAATGGTGTAATAATTCATGTTAATACAATGTGACTTGCAATGATAATTCAAAAGTAATAATAGCTATTTTTGTATTCTGTTATTTCTATAAACAAACATTTGAAATTCTTCTGCTATGCTCCTCTTTCTGTTACTTTTTATATATAACAGTGTTTAAAAGATTTGTGTTCAGATGTTTTCGGACAAAATTCATTAAGGCATTTTGGTTCTCTTGAAAGTTATGTCTGCCTTTAATTAAATATTGATCAGTCTCTAGACTTCACTTTTTGGCGCCTTAAATCAGGAATAGTTTCACAGTAGTCTGTAGAATCGCTAAATAACCTTGACAAAAACTATACAGTTTTGTTACATTCTATTTAGGGTGAAAATAATCTGAACTTTACATGGATTAATGGTGCTGAGAGACAGTCTGTACATGTATCTATAGTCTTTTATACTGTATATTACAAACTAATAAATTACAGCCCAAGAAATAAAACAGAAAGGTAAATAAATATCCCAAAAAAGTAAGTCTACTAAAAGTAGATGTGTAAACATGTAGAAACATATTAACTGTTATATCAAAGATTGCAAAGAAGCAGATAAGTAAAACTTGCACATTTGTCATTCCTTTGTTATTATAAATGCATAACAGAAATTTGTTTAGTGTGGTTTTTGTTTAATTAATTAGTTTGTTGTACTCTCATCATGGCAACCAGAGTAATTATATATGTTTTCTGGTTTTTTGTATACACTTATTTGTAAAGGGTCCATTTACAATTACTTTTGATGTACTTTCCTCTTATTTGTCACATTTTGATTTGTAACTTCCAGTTCTTTTTGACATTTTTGTTCAAAGCTTTCAAAGTTTATGTTCAAAGTTTCTTTGCAGCCTTTTGTAAAGCGTTCGACTCAGTTGATCTAGCTATCCCTGTGGGATATCCTGAGGGTTTGCGGGATCCCCTCGAGGTTGCTGGATATCTTGGCCAGCCTGTACACTGGTACTGTGAGTGCTGTGCAGAGTGGAAGCAAAACCTCTGCGTTTTCCCCAGTTGATTCTGGGGTTTGTCAGGTGTGTGTTCTGCTCCTACTCTGTTCAATGCTTGTTTGGACTAAGAGTTGGGCAAGTTCATGTGGTCCAGCAGCTGTTGGACATCTGTTGGTGAAGAAAGATTCATGGATCTTGACTTTGCTGACGATGCTGTGATCTTCACGGAGTCAATGGAGGCTCTGATCTGGGGGCTTGAGAGACTGAGCGAGGAGTCTGAGTGTCTGGGCTTGTGAGTGTCCTGGATAAAAACCAATATCCAGGCCTTTAATGACCTATTGGGCACAGCCATCAGCAGTGTGTCTGTTTGCAGAGAGAGTGTCGACCTTGTCGAGAGGTTTACTTACCTCAGCAGTGACATTCATTGTTCTGGTGACTCTTCCTATGAAGTCAGTAGTGGGGGGTCATGAGGTTGCTGGAAAGGAGTGTGTGGCTCTCACGATATCCATGCAAAAGGGAAGGTCTAAGTCTTTAGAGTCCTGGTGCTTCCTGTCTTGCTATATGGACTCCTTTGGTACTGTGTCTCTCCAGAAAATCCTTGGGTACTGTTGGTTTGACTTTGTGTCAAATGAGCAGTTGCTCATGGAGTCCCGAATGAGACACATTACCTGCATTGTGAGGGAGCGTCAGTTACAGCTCTACGGCCATGTGGCGCGTTTCCCCGAGGGTGATCCAGCTCGTAAGATCCTCATTGTTGAGGACCCGAGTGGCTGGACCAAGCCAATGGGTCGCCCACGTAACACCTGGCTGCAGCAGATAGAGGGTCATTTCCGGATTTTGGGACTGGACCATGTGTTTGCCTGGGGGGTTGCCAACCTTGTTTTTGCCATTGTTGACATGTAAATGAATGTTGTATATTTTTAGTGATTATCTTGACTTGGGAAATTGCTAAATTCAAATCCTGGCCCCTTTTCTGGTTCTCAGCAAAGACCCCTGTTTGTCAGCTAAGTAACCATGATTAAACAGAATTCATTTAGGTGTGAATGATCTTTTATGTATGTATATATATTGTCAAATCATTAAATTCACAAAGTATTTTTGTGGTAAGCATACAAAATGAAAGATGCTAATATATATCAGAACTCCTTTTACTAGCAGTATTTAGTGCTTCAGTCTTTATAGTTGTAAATATGGTTGGTTAGTATTATAATGCTGTGCATGATATTAGAGATTAACCATTTGAATGACTGGTTTTGCTCTTTTTATATATCTCCACAACTGGTTTACAACAAGACCATTTGTTTTTGCAGAAAACAAGCTTTGATTGTGCAATGTACAGAGTAATGTGATGACCCATAAACAAAACAGAAACATTTTAACTTGATCTGACCTGTTTTGGTCCTTTTATCTTTCTGTCTTTTTCATTCTCTCTTGGTTGATTCAGCACATCATAATGCTTGCACATGCATAGAAAACAACAGAACTGTTACTACTCTCGTTACATGGAATATCTGAAAAAGTACTATTCATTCAATAGCAAGAGTCAGAAAAATGCATTTTAAACCACATGCAGTGGTTATCATTTAACCTTTAGGCCTTTTAAATAAACTCAGATGACATTGGTTCATATGTGATGTACCTGGATGTGTCACAAATCCCCCATGTGAACTATATGTGGCCTCTTGTAATGATTGAATTTAAATTCAAATAAAAATTAACTAATTAAAATTTTAATGTTTATCTCTCTTTTTCTTTTGCAGATCTGTCAAAAAACAGATTTACTGAAATTCCACCAGATGTCTGTCTCTTTGCACCACTCGAGTCATTAAATTTATACCACAACTGCATCAAGTGTATTCCAGAGGCTATAATAAACCTACAGATGTTAACATACTTAAATATCAGGTTTGTAATCTGACTATCTTCAGTCCCCATTACTTTGGGTGATGCATTCTCTACTGCATTTATTTTTTAATTCTGTTAATTATTAATTGATAAGTGAAAATAAAGTCCTTGAAACTGCTGAAAATGGGATTTGAATTGGGTAAAGTAATGGTAGTTTCTAAACACATGGCACAGCTGTTTGAATTATTGTATTTTCAAGTTGTCTTTGTGCTATTTTCCTTATTATTTCATTAATGTGCTGACTGGTGATATATATATCTGTGCTAAGGTAGAATGCCACTCATTCTGTCCATTTGCCATTTGGACCTTTCAGCCAGGTAAGGAAAGGGAGTCCATATATACTGTACAGTATATACTGTATATGAAGGTAGTGATGGACTTTCTACCCAACTTCGATAGATGGCTCCTTGCTTGGCTGAAAGACTGATGCAATGCATGATGGGTGTCCTGACCGGGATAGATGATGTTGCCTATCCTAGATAGAACTAAGAAATGCAAGGATAGGGGAAGACTTTGTATCAGGGCTGTATATTCCCCGAGTCTGCTAGGTGGTGCCATCTCTTGCCATCCTGCATCATCTATGCGCACACCCACCAGGCCGCCTGGGAGTTTTAATCCCATTTCGTCAGCACTACTAGGCCATGTGGGTGCTGCCAGGTTGGAGTTGAGAATGAGGATCCACGTTCTGAGGAAATTTCACCTGACCTGAAAAATTGAGTTTTTCTTAATGTAATATTATGACACTGGAAGTACTTACAGGTCTGGCATAAAAGGAGCCAGCTCACTTCACTTAGGGAATTATAGTCAAGAGGGAAGAAGGCCAAAGCTTACCTGAGGTGGTTTGGAGGAGGGGAGGAAGTGATTGATGCAACGTGTGTGTGTGTGTCAAGGGTTTTGGATTCTGTGGTATCCCTTACTGGCAACTAGAGCATAACACACTTATTATGACAGTTTTCATGAGCACCAGTCATGCAGAGAAAAATAATATATACAATGTAATGTTTTAAAGAGAATATCATAGAATTAATTAAGTATATGCACTTACCTGTCAACAAGCACAAAGGTGGCTTTTACTGCAAGGTTCTCTGTGGGAGGGTTAGTAAAGATCTTGGTGTGGATCATCTTGTGGTATTGGCATGTAAGGGGAACAGTGCCTTTGACTCTGAATTGACACAGATATTGAGGAATGGAGTTTCATAGGAAGAGCAACATGGGATGGATCTACTGTACATGGCTGTAAGATCAGGCATGCACTGTGGTTCTGTAGGAGAAATGATAATTTTATGGGTCACCAGCTGCCAGTATTGTCTAAGTGCTGGTCTGTTCATCTGTTTCCCAGCTATGGTCTTTACACTATTTATTTATTTTGGGCTAATCTGCAAATATGCAGAACTGTGAAGAGTGAGGGATGGTTTTATTTTTGTATACAAAACAAAAGATAACAAAAGAGATGTAGACAATATTTGAATCAAAATGCCACTGATTTCCAGTCATATGTACCACCATCTGTGCTATTCTGAGTCTGCTTTAGATAGGAACTAATATGTCAAATTCTGACTATTAAATGCAAAACACCACTTTTTGCACAATTAAATTGACTTTTTGCTGAGGTTTTTTTGGATTTCAGGGTCATAAGACTGATTCATTAGTGATAACCATTTTCCCTTAGCTTATATGCAAATAAAGAAGAATTTCTTGTCAGTCACATAGTACGTCAATCAAAGACATGTAGCTTTATATGTAGATTACAAATTTACAGTGTCACATATTTAGATGAGTTGTTAAAGCTTAGACTTTCATATGTTCTTCATTCTCTATTTTGGTTTAAAAACTTCTTATATAGAATGTAATTTTGTTATAGGTAGTAATCAAAAATTAGTCTTTCGTGTTCTAAGAGGTAATGAACAGACATTAATTTTTGGTAATTCCTGTTAGCAGACTGTAGATAATGCAAAGCAGTGTGCCATTTATACTACTGAATGAGGTTTTTGTATTCTAAAAACTATGATTGATAGAAATGGAAAATTACAGAATTGGGTCATTGTCTTAAATTCACTAAAAACTGTGGAAAGCATTCTTCATCTTAAAAAATTAATGTTACAGGGTGCATCAGCTACTTCCTAGTGTAGTATTTTGAAATTTATGTAAATGTAGCTGAAAATAGAAACAGTTTTAAGTACACCAGTTTATCTTTTATCAGGCAAATCACTAAATAATGCTTTGTATATTATCTTGTGAACAAAGAAAGCAAACATTCTGTGTATCAAGATAGTCGCTGTCTTCTTGTGGCTCACTAATGGAAAAGAAGATGAATGGGTCTGGGGTAAGGAATATTATCATGAAACCAGAATTGCCCAGAATAAAACAATTACATATTTTGTTGAAGTGTATAAATATTTACAGTATATTATTTCGAACTTACCAGCAAGCTGTGCATTTTTAATTTATAAATTTAACAGATGAGTACTCTAAAATCCCATATTTAATTTCTGCTATAAAAGGAAACACTTTTCTAATTCCCAGTCTGTTATTTCTTGGTATTATCAAGACGTTAGGTATGCTGTATAGAACACCAGATTGATACGCCCCTGGTTTATTTTGTTTATCTTTCTCAATCTTTTGTCAAAATGTGACCTTGTCCTGTAAGAATATAGCATTATTCAAATGTATTTCAATTGGTTTGTTCAGTGGTTTGTGTCCGCTGCACTGTGTCATTGTACCATATAATACTCTACTATTGTGTACTGTAGAGCAGTATTTCCCAATAGGCCTTGGTGGCACTGGCGAAACAACCCCTTCCCCTCTCTCTCCACCACTTGAGCAATCACACTTCATTCAGAGCAGCAGCGCCACAGGTGAATTGCAGCAGATGAAGCCCCATCCCTCGGTCCATTGATTGCATTTCATTCAAAGAAGCAGAATTGCAGGTGGATCACGGCCAATGCTGGATGACCTCCCCAACCCCCACTCAGATGATTGTACTTGATTCACCAAGGAGGAAAAGCATGGAATATCCTAACCCCCAATTTGATGATTGTTCACCATGGGGGACCACCCCGCTACCCATCCTTAGACGATCACGCTAAATTCGTGGAGGTGATCCCTCTCCCCACGGTGTGTCACAGACACACTTATATTTGAAAAATTGGGTCGTGTCACCATAGAGATTGGGAAACACTGGTATAAAGTATACTGACAATGATTTTAATTGAATAAAAAATCTAAAATATGTATCTGTTCAGTTAAACATTGGAAATTTATAGTCACCAGTTATAAGACAATGGAGGAAAACCGGAATACCTGGAGAAAAACTGCAAACACATATGGAAAGGATCTACAATTCTACATAGCCAAGCTTGTTGAATTTAAATCAACTCTTCTGGAACTGTGAAGCAGTACCACTAACCACACCTCATGGCCCTGCCTAAAAATATAAATATAGTGTATGGGCCTTCCTTACAAAAGATCCGATTAGCATCACTATGTGGGAGACCCTAGTCATGTAACACTCAGTATGGTGCTGCATGATTGATAAGGCAGCACAAACACCTCTCAGACTGAGCTAACAAAAGGAGAGGAGGAAAATGAACCCAAATTTAAGGAAGGGTCTCACAAAAACAACTTTCAGGCTTCACTGTCCCAAGATTTGTGGCACAAGGATTGAACTCCCTAGCCATGGAAGGATGTATAGACAGCCTTAATGAGTGTCATTCAGGTAACTGCTGAAACTGAAATGTCCATATATTTTCATATAACATTAAAGTAAAATGGTAGTTATAGCCATGTTATGCAGTTTCAATCACCGGTGCTAAGTGTTTTCTGGGTTAGATTTTTTTCTGTTTTACAATTCTTAAGAATGGTCCTCTATAACATTATTATATGTTTAATTATTTTCTAATATATAGTTTACAAATTTAAACCTAAATTATATAAAAAATCTATTTTTGTGGTTCTTTTAGTAATATGTATCATACCATTCTGCAAATGTATTTTACCACATATATTTTGTCAATATTACAGGCAAATGATTAAACATAAACTCATATACAGTATATTGTGCTTCATAATGATAAACACAGGAGAAGAACCACAGCCACTTGGCTTTTCCTAGTTTCTGTGCAGTTGACTCTCTGTGCTTATGTTTGTGTGCTTGTTGGATTGTTCACAAAAGCAACGCACAATATTTACATCCTCACAAAATTTAGAGCAGTGACGACAGAAAGCAGATAGATATTCAGACATTAGTGAGCCTTTGGGCTTTTAAATGAAATACTAGCCTGAAATACTCAGATGAGTGTTTTTATTCCCAGACCCATCTAAAAATAGACTGTGCTTTCAGTTTATGAGCATTCAAGAGGAAAATTCTCATTCATGTGATCATGCTCAGACAGGATAAAAAATGTTCCAAAACAGAAACTGAGTATTCACTAGAATGTGCTGTATTTCTGAGTAGGAGGACGAATTCAAATCTAGTAGTAGAGAACAAATAAACAAGATAGTTCACTATACATAAAGTATATATATAAGCAAAATTCCCATGTCAAGCCCTAGTATGATTCTTGACAATTTACTGTTTTTGAAAAATGAATGGGTATACAATGTAAAACATCATGCCAGCCTTTTAAAAAACATGTTAATGTTAATGTCAGTGAAATGATCAAATAGTGTGGCAGATTTTGTCTTGTTTTTATGTAAGCATGTGACTAAATGAAAAAATTGCACATTAAAGCATCCAGTTAGCTTGTTTTGACTTAAATGTTTGCAACCTTTCTGACAGTTAGAAAAAATGCAAAATATATGAAATTGACTTTATCAGCCAAGTAGGAAAGCTAGAGTTTTTATTGGGAGTTCTTTCTGCAGCACATTATTTCAAAGTTTCACAAAGATAAAGTGTATTGCTTGTGTATCGGTAACCAGGCCTTGTACATCATTCTTGAACAGTTATATTTGTAGCAGCATGTACCCTTGGTTCCGTGCTTCTTTATATTTGAGTTTGATGCTTTGCAGTTTATTGTGCATAGTTTTCTTTCACTTGAGTTTGCATTTGTAAAAACTCGATTTGCCTGGGAAACTGTGTGATGCACAGATTGCCTGCAGCTGACATACTTGTCATCTTGCACCCAGATATCGATAGCCATGTACTGAGATGGACTAGGGTGAATGAGGACACATTAGAAAAAGAAAAAGGTACAAATGGGCAAAGTGCTTTTTATTTTCAGAATTCATCAGTGTCCAAAGCAAAGTACAGTGTAAAGATCTTTAAATGAATGAATAAATAATCCATGATAAAAAGAAGCATTTAAGTGAAGGTTAAAATGTAATAAATAAACAATCCAACAAATGCATTAAGATCAAAGGCTGAAACACAGTCAGGCTCCATCTATAAACAGAATCGCAAGTTTTGGTGCATCTATCTAAAACATTGTTTCCTCTGCTTATCCTCAACCATCTCCTCAGCTAGGGGAGACGTCCTCCAGCAAGCACAGTCAACCTTGGCATCCACAGGGACCCCACAAGACCTGGTTTCTTATCCCAACACCCCCTTCGGTGTGTCTGTGAGATCTAATGGAGCAATCAACCCTACCCTATGAGTGCCATCTGCTCACCCCACCTGGGGCTACATACTTGACCGCTTGTCTCCTCTCCACAGCACTGACTCAGCCATGATCCTGCCACATTTCTTTTCCTCTCCATTTAACCCTTGGACTCTTTTTCTTTCTTTCCTTTTTCGATCTTCCTGTCTATCCTGCCCAGGCTCCTTTTATACTCCATTGGGTGTAGATACTTTATTATGATCCTCAGAGCACCAGCAATTTCCTCATCATAACCCTGGGGCTGCTCAGCTATGCTACCATGCACACTGTTTTTAAACTAAAAAGCAGCACACAGCCACAGATCTCTAACTAGGGTTGTTAAAATTCAAGAAATTTGGTAAACATTGTATATGAAGAATCTTTTTCAAGTAGACAGATTTAATGTTTATCTTATTTTTGGAGATTTCCAGTAAGTACTGTAAGATTACATGGACGTTCTTCTGATTGGTCGTGCAGTCTCTTTTTCTGGTCTTGGCCAGTCTCTGTGCGTGCTCACTTGCTGTCTCACTTGTTCTGTGGAAGGGCAGACATAAGCTGGTTGATAGAATTTCTTTTTTTACATTTCACTTTAACAAATAGCTCTGGTTTCCTTACACAATCCAATGGCATGCAGGTTAGGGGTGGGCAATACTAAATTGGCTGTTGGATGTGTGTGTTTGTGTGTGTGCTGTTTGCCCTGCTATGGACTGTTGTCCTGTTCAGGGTATATTCCTGCCTTGTGCCCTGTGCTAGCTGGGGTAGGCTTTGTCAACCCCTGTGACCCTTTTCAGGAGTAAGTGGTTTAGAATGTAATTAACTGACTTTAACATGTCAAGAAGGGAATAAAATAAAGAATTTAAACACCAGATAGGCTGAACGTTTACACAATGCAGAGTGATAGTGGTTGGTTCACAAACGAGGTGCTTACCTACAGAACCTCCAAGACAGCAAATGCCAAGAAGTAACTGGCCATGTTACATATTCATTACCCCTTTGCTGAAGGATTCTACATACTCTAAAACTAAAACACTAAAACAAGCACCGTTTGTGGTATGCTGTTTTGCCCCTTTTGATTGACCTTGTTATGTATATGTTAGAATCCTTGAATCAATAAAAAAATAAAAAAAAGCTGTGTCACAGTGTCGCTTAGCAACTAAGAGAAGAAATCTATTAGAGTACATGACCCTTTGGTTTAAACATGTTTTCAAAAAACTTGCAAAATTTTTTTTTTTGTGAAATCTATATTACTAAGCCAGAAGCACCGAAAGCGCACGTACACAGCGCCCCAGAGTCAAACCCTGCGGCTTCCCAGAGTCAGTAGGCAGCGCCCAAACAACACAACACAACCTGTAAACTAAACTTCAGGTCACAGTACAACCGCCGCCCGAACGAGCACGCCACCGCATATACAACCTTCGTTTAGTAATATATACTGCTCAAAAGAATTAAAGGAACACTTTTTAATCAGAGTATAGCATAAAGTCAATGAAACTTATGGGATATTAATCTGGTCAGTTAAGTAGCAGAGGGGTTGTTAATCAGTTTCAGCTGCTGTGGTGTTAATGAAATTAACAACAGATGCACTAGAGGGGCAACAATGAGATGACCCCAAAACAGGAATGGTTTAACAGGTGGAGGCCACTGACATTTTTCCCTCCTCATCTTTTCTGACTGATTCTTCACTAGTTTTGCATTTGGCTACAGTCAGTGTCACTACTGGTAGCATGAGGCTTATACCTGGACCCTACAGAGGTTGCACAGGTAATCCAACTTCTCCAGGATGGCACATCAATACGTGTCATTGCCAGAAGGTTTGCTGTGTCTCCCTGTACAGTCTCAAGGGCATGGAGGAGATTCTAGGAGACAAGCAGTTACTCTAGGAGAGCTGGAGAGGGCCATAGAAGGTCAATAACCCATCAGCAGGACCAGTATCTGCTCCTTTGGGCAAGGAGGAACAGGATGAGCACTGCCAGAGCCCTACAAAATGACCCCCAGCAGGCTACTGGTGTGAATGTCTCTGACCAAACAACCAGAAAGACTTCATGAGGGTGACCCAAGGGCCCTATGTCCTCTAATGGGCCCTGAGCTCACTGCCCAGCAGCATGCAGCTCGATTGGCATTCGCCATAGTATACCAGAATTGGCAGATGCACCACTGGTGCCCTGTGCGTTTTACAGATGAGAGCAGGTTCACCCTGAGCACGTGACAGAAGTGAAAGGGTCTGGAGAAGCCATGGAGAACATTATGCTGCCTGTAACATCATTCAGCATGAGCAGTTTGGTGGTGGGTTAATGATTGTCTGGGGAGGCATATCCATGGAGGGTCACACAGACCGCTACAAGCTTGACAAAGGCACCTTGGCTGCCATTAGGTATCAGGATGAAATCCTTGGACCCATTGTCAGACCCTATGCTGGTACAGTGGCTCCTGGTGCACGACAATTCCTGGCCTCATGTGGTGAGAGTATGCAGGCAGTTCCTGGAGGATGAAGGAATTGATACCATTGACTGGCCACCACACTTTCCTGACATAAATCCGATAGAACACCTCTGGGACATTATGTTTTGGTCCATCCAATGCAACCAGGTTGCACCTCAGACTGTCCAGGAGCTCAGTGATGCCCTGGTCCAGATCTGGGAGGAGATCCCCCACAACACCATCTGTCATCTCATTAGAAGCATGCACTGATGTTGTCAGGCATGCATACAAGAACACAGGGGCCATACAAAGTGCTGTGTACAATTTTGAGTTGCTGCAATTAAATTTTGGCAAAATGGACTAGCCTGCCACATAATTTTTTCACTCTGATTTTTGGGGCATCTTTGAATTCAGGGCTCTGTAGGTTGATCATTTTCATTTCCATCAAACGATGTGGCATCCTTTCGTTCCTAACACATTACCCAGTCTATATCAGTATAGATATCCAGGAGGATTTCTTTTTCCCATTGAGATCTGATGTGTTTTCAAAGTATTCCTTTAATTTTTTTGAGCAGTTTAGATCTCCAAGCCGGGATCAGAGGCCAGAAGCAAGCCGTGCACAATACAACCGCCGCCCAAACGCGCACACCACTGCATATACAACCCTTTAGAGGTTGACCAGATAAATAACCAAGTGATTGGATTGCTTCCTGGAGAAAGCCACATCTTTCTAAGTACTGACAGTGTTGATTCTGAACATGAAACTGAGCATCTTAATTTCCCATATATTTAGAACTAGCAAAATACCCGCGCTTCGCAGCGGAGAAGTAGTGTGTTAAAGAAGCAATGAAAAAGAAAAGGAAACATTTTGAAAATAACGTAACATGATTGTCAATGTAATTGTTTTGTCACTGTTGTGAGTGATGAGTGTTGTTGTCATATATATATATATATATATATATATATATATATATATATATATATATATATATATTACACACACACACAAACATATATATATACATATCTATACATATACACATACATATACACATACATATACATACACACATACATACACACACATATATACACACAAATACATATATATACATATACATACATATCTACATATATACACACACAGCTATTTCGTATCAGTGCAATACGCTGCTTGTTAAAACGGATGACTCCGCTCTTACGCAAGTCTGCGTGGATATTATGAACTATCAGATTTGTTCAAGTTCTATTTAAATTTTAAATAGAAGGAATTTTTATTTAGTCGACAGAAATATCTTTGGTAGGAATGGTAAAACAGACAGGAATATTATTCCTGAATAAATCAACTCAAACCTTAAACAACTTATAATATTTTGCTCTCCATAAAAATATATCCTGTCTAAATTATACAAGTTAGAAATAAAGTAAACATTAAAAGAACAAACATTCAAATTTCTTTACTCTTATGTAATTTTATATTTTATAAAAAATAAACTTAGATTTTAAATATCCCAAAAGATTTTGCTCTCCATAAAAATATATCCTGTCAAAATTATACAAATTCAAATATGAACATGCTGCATAACAAAACCTAGAAATATAAATAAAATGTGTTCCTTTCAGCAATAACAAATCAAATCATTCAGTTGTCTTTGCTCATATGTCATTTTAGAGCTGGACGCCTGGCATCTTTTTGGCCACAGGTTCGTTTCTGTTTGGTGTGAGGTTCTGTGTTGTGGAGATTCTCAGGATGGATTGCAGGTGCTCATCAGTGAGGCGACTCCTGTGTGCTGTTTTGTTAGTCTTTATCACTGAGAAGAGCTTCTCACACAGATATGTGCTACCAAACATGCACAAGGTTCGAGCCGCATGTAGACGGACTTTTTGTTCTTCAAAGTCACCAAAGCGCCGTGCAAACTCAGTGCGCGCCAGTTTATCAGCAAAGTGCGATTTGGGAACACCGTAGTGACGACTTGGTTTAACATTACTTGGCAACAGGGAAAGTGGGGCAAGTGGTTGTGTCTCCCATAAAAGCAGCTTCACTTGAAATCACTTTGTGATTGTGCACGGGTGAAAACGTCCGCTGAAGTGTCAGATTCTTATTTAATTATGCTGCTTTCTGTATCTTCTGCATTGCATTCAGGTTACCCTGATGTTTTGTCTCATAGTGCCGTCTTAGATTAAATTCTGTAATTACAGCCACATTAGCTCCACAAATGAGACACACGGGTTCAGTAAACATATACTCAGCCTCCCATCGGTTTTTAAAGGCTCTATTTTCAGAATCAACTTTTCTCTTCAGCATCGTGTGAGCTAGCTTCGCAATAACTTGCAGCATCTTAAGGTAGACTTGATTAACGCGTAACTGTTCGGCAAGGCAGCTGAAGCGCTGCATTATGGGATCTGTAGTTTATTGTGTTACCAGCGCTTCATATACCCGGCTTTAATAACAATAATACAGTATATAAAATGATCTCGGGCGGATATAATTACACTGGGCGGATGTGGCCCGCGCCCTTGAGTTTGACACATATGGACTAAATAGAACTTGAAAAGATATATTTTTCAAATGTGATCGCGCAATTCAGATAGAGTTGACGCAAGACTACAGCCTGCATGCCTCAATAAGTCATCCTCCCTTGCCCTTACTTTTTACCGTTCATCTAATGAATACACTGAGTATGGCTTTACCAAAACAATCATTGATGGCGAATAAAGTATCCATTATTCGAGTATGTAGATCGGGTTATATATATATACATATATATATACCCGCGTATCGCAGCGAGAAGTAGTGTGTTAAAAAGCTAGAAAAGAAAAGGGAACATTTTAAAAATAACGTAACATGACTGTCAATATACAGTATTTGTTTTGTGAGTGTTACTGAGTGTTGCTGTCATCAAGGATTTGATTATCATTATTTCTTTCAATCAGGTTCGTATTTGTAGGATGTGTTGTGTTCAAGTTACATTCCGTGTTTGTCAATCGTTGTAAAGATGACAGGTTTCATTCATCGATTCGTTTCTTACTGCATCAATAAACAGCTCGTCTTCTTCTTTATCTGAGACCTGACACACTGCATGCACGGGTTTTTTACACTGTCTTCCTTTAGCGGACATTGACTTTTTCCAACGTGTGCTTTGTTTCCGCAGTAGTTGGATTTATGAATATGCTTGTATGTATGAGACGCTTCATATTTTTGCTGCCTTTTCAATTGTGTAATTCGGTTTTGTTCAGCTCTTTGGAACTGTTGCCTTTTATCTGTGCACTCGCCAGTTCACGTGAGCCACTCGGTGTACATGCATCGAAGGTTCCCAGCTGTGCTGGTGCCATCTCGTGCTATGTCCATGGCTGTATTTAATGTTACCTTAGTCCTGGCACTTAAAACTTTCTCTCGCAGTTTCGCTGAGTTTGTGTCAAACACCACCCTGACCATCTCATCTTCCTCTCCATAAGCACAGTCCTTCACCCGTGAATATTTACCCGTGGCAGTTTGCTATTGGATTGCCGCTGACGGCCTTATATGGGCAGGCACTAAATTACAAACGCCAGCGCAGCCTGTCTATGAACTTAATTTAAAGTGTAGGTTTACATCGTGCTTTGTTTCCGAAGTAGCAGAACTCATCAATATGGTTTTATATGTCACTCGCTCACTTCTTATTGTTTCGCTGCCTTCTCAATTATATAATGCATGTTTTCTTCAGCGCTTTTGAGGTCTTCCTGGTTTTCTATGTACTGCGTGATTACGTGGGAGGCGTGATGATGTCACACGAAACTCCGCCCCGGCGTTGAAGCTCATCTCCATTACAGTAAATGGAGAAAAACTGCTTCCAGTTATGACCATTACGCGTAGAATTTCGATATAAAACCTGCCCAACTTTTGTAAGGAAGCTGTAAGGAATGAACCTGCCAAATTTCAGCCTTCCACCCACAGGGGAAGTTGGAGAATTAGTGATGAGTCAGTGAGTGAGTGAGTGAGTGAGTGAGTGAGTGAGTGAGGGCTTTGCCTTTTATTAGTATAGATACTAGCAGAATACCCGCGTTTCGCAGCAGAAAAGTAGTGTGTTAAAGAAGTTATGAAAAAGAAAAGGAAAAATTTTAAAAATAACGTAACATGATTGTTAATGTAATTGTTTTGTCATTGATATGAGTGTTGCTGTCATATATATATATAAACATTTATACATAGACATATATACATATAAACATATCTAGATATACACATATCCACACATACACATATCTATAGATATATACATATACACATCTACATATATATATACATATATATACACACACATATACATATATACATACATACAGATAAATATACTGTACATATATATATACACACACACACACACATATATATATATATATACACATACATACATACACACACACACATACATTATATTATCTATAATAATAAAAGGTAAAGCCCTCACTGACTCACTCACTCACTCACTCATCACTAATTCTCCAACTTCCCATGTAGGTAGAAAGCTGAAATTTGGCAGGCTTATTTCTTACAGCATACTTACAAAAGTTAAGCAGGTTTCATTTCGAAATTCTACACGTAACGGTCATAACGGTCGACAACGTCCGCCATGTTGAACTTTCTTATTTACGGCCCCATCTTCACGAAATTTGGTAGGTGGCTTCCCTAAGCTAACCAAAACCAATGTACATACTTATTTCGGTGGTATGACGCCATTGTCGGCCTCCATATTGAACTTTTCAACAGTCTTTGTTACTTATGAGCCCATCTTCAAGAAATTTGGTACACGAGTTCCCAACGCTAACTGAATCCTACTTACGTACATATATACGTCCATAGCCTGCAGCTTGGTCGCCGTGTGAGGCGGCATTGGGTTCCCCCTCCCAACGCCTCTCACGTTGTTGGCTGCCTGCCTATATAAGACCGTCCGTCTCTCCGGTCTCTACATTCCCTTCCTTGCTTCGCCACGGGATTCATGTCTCCCTACTGGTAACTACAGCCTTTTTGTTTAATCCACGGCTTCTCCGCTGTTTTATTGTTTGTTTATTACAATTATAGTTATTGTGTAGGTATTTTACATTGCTCAGGTACCCATTTCCTTTATCATTCCAACCCCCATTACCATGTCTATCGAGATGATCATATTGCACGGCCATATCAGGCTCACTCTTGATATCCGGAGGAACATTGTGTCTTATGTATTGAATGACTGGGACAGGTTCAAGGTGTGGACTGATGACGGTACAGGAGATAATTATACTACACAGGAGCACTATAAGAGTGAAATGCTTGAGCCCTTCACCTATGGTTCTGCATGTGAGTTGATGGCTGCCACTGAATTGTTCGGTTGTTGCTTTCAAGTGTACCGAAATGGCCAAATATTTTACACCTTTCAACAACCGCCAATGCCTCTTAAACATCTTAGATTCACAGATGACGATTTCAGTAGTGGACACTTTGATGTTTATGAATGTTTAAACTCTCAAAAGCGGGATGTGATTTTATCGATGAAACCGGTTGTATGCTTACAACGCTTGACAGATGCCAAATGTCACTTCAACACAACAAATCCTGCAAATACTGTCGTAATTGAAACAAACCATGAAACCCAAACTGATTATGACAGCAGCAATTCAAGCTGTGAGATGTGAAACAAGATTAGTGTTCACATGGCCAACTGTACATTGCATCCTTAAGAGTAAGCTCAGCGCACAGCTTGGTCATGTTAAAACCGGAGGGCCGAACTGACAACATGGTATACAAAGAGATCCTTAACAAATAATTATTGGCATATTTTCCCTCAGTTTAAAAAGGTTTAATTTTCTTCTTAATAAAAATTTTAATGCAGTACTTCTCTGCTGCGAAGTGTGGGTATTTTGCTAGTATATATATATATATATATATATATATATATATATATATGTGTATATATATATATATATATATATATATATATATATATATATATATATATATATATATATATATATATCCAGAAAAAGGTTATAAGTGCCCTGGAGGGTGCAGGGAATTTTTTTTTTCGAAGGTTGGCATACCTGCGTGTAGGGGGGTCCTAACGGTCAAAATAAGCCCAGGACCGCGTCAGTCAGTTGTGAAATGTCATCACAGCAAGCGAGTTCGTAAAGCTCTGCTGAGGCCGTTTGCTCCACCTACCGCCGATGCGAGATTCGTTTGGTCATCAAGTTCCTCACTTTGCGTCGCGAATCTGCGGCTGAGATCCATCGTCAGCTTGTGGAAACTTATGGACCTGAGGTAATGTCATGTCAGCATGTTTACAAGTGGGTTAGGTCGTTCAAAGAAGGTCGCACTGACACTCATGACGAAGAAAGGAGTGGGAGGCCGTCTCTCGTTTCAGACGAGCTTCTGCAGCAAGTTGATGAAAAAATTTGCAGTGATCGTCGTGTGACGATTGACACCCTTCATGAAATGTTCCCACACATCTCACAAAGTCTCACGGGTGAAATTGTCTCAGAACAACTTGATTACAGGAAGCTGAGTGCAAGATGGGTGCCAAAAATGTTGACTCCAGAATATCGCCAAAATCACGTTTTGACTGCACGTGAATTTCTTCAGCGTTATGAAATCGAGGGTGAGGCGTTCCTTGACTCTATTGTGACTGGAGACGAAACTTGGGTATGTCACTATACTCCTGAGTCCAAAAGGCAGTCCCAACAATGGCGCCATACCCATTCCCCATCAGCCAAAAAATTCAAAGTTCAGCTTTCAGAGCGGAAGATTATGGCATCTGTCTTTTGGGACAAAAAAGGGGTTTTGTTGGTGGATTTCATGGCCAGAGGGACCACCATCAATGCTGAAACATATTGTGAGACCCTAAAAAAATTGAAAAAAAAGATTAAAGACAAAAGGAGGGGAATGCTGACTCGTGGTTTGTCCCTCCTTCACAACAACGCCAGACCCCATACCGCTCGTGTGACTCAGGACCTGCTTGTGTCCTTTGGATGGGATATTGTTACCCACCCACCCTATTCCCCGGACCTTGCGCCCTCAGATTTTCACCTTTTCACCAAACTGAAAGAATTCTTGGGTGGGTAACGTTTTCCAACGATGAGGAGGTGAAGGAGACAGTGGAGAAGTGGCTTTCGGAGGTGGAGCGGAGCGTATTCGACGAGGGTATAAAAAAGCTGGTGCCCAGGCTAAAGAAGTGCATCGAAGTTGATGCCGATTATGTTTAAAAATAAACACATATTTTGGAACATATTTCTGTTGACTAAATAGAGCCTACTTATATGCAAATACTGAAATAGTTTTACTGTCAAATAATGCAAACAATATGTGACACGCGTTTCGCCCTAATTCTGGGCTCATCAGGCATACACACTCACTGCACCCCGTCTCGGGAATCGAACCTCGGACGTCAGCACTAGTGGCGAAGCCTCTCATGTTGCACCTCGGCGTGTGTTTCGTTTATTTGACAGTATGTAGATCAGGGTGTATATATATATATATATATATATATATATATATATATATATATATATATATATATATATATATATATATATATATATATATATATATATATATATATATATATATATATATACTCCTGTAGCCACAATAAATGCCTTTATTTTATAGACAAACCAGGGGTGAACAACTTCCTTTCTACTGCAGCCACAGCCGTCAAATTGGGAGACACACACATAAAAAACAACAATAATAACTCATAAACGTGCAATATTATTTAGGAAATCGCAACATTTCACTCACCAATAATTTGGATTATTTGTAAACAAAATCCATTGTCCTCTCTTTCCTCAAAACCAGTTCAATTACTCTGTCGTACGGATTATCCGAGCGCTTCAGTTCCATCAAAACCTCACTTTCTATCGCCATCGAAGCTAATGGTGAAAGGCGAACCCGCCCTATGGTATTCCTGGCATAAGTTTGAATTCGCTTTAGAGCTGAAAATGTCCACTCGACAGAAGCAGTGTACCTGGGAATGCTCACCGCCAAATATACCAATGTGAACAGCCGCCCCATGCTCTCATTCAGATTTTTCTGATGAAGGAAGTCAAGGAGATCAGTGGGAGATTTTCCTGCAAAATCATCCATGGCATACATTACAGTCAGTTCTGTTTTTAGCCGAGACCGATCAAAAACCGCTCTGTGGCTCTTGTGTTAAAGTGTAGAAGGCTGCATGCGTGAAATTTTTCTTGTATTCCCGAAACTTTTGGGGCTCGAGGAGCGTGACAAACATCAGGTTTTCATGGTCTTGAAATCTGGTCTGTGTCAGGCAAATAATATTGTCCAGAATCCTGCCATGGAGTTGGCCGTAGTGCACACGACCATCTTTCACTTGTGGTGCGTTCAATGGCGTCATAGACTTCTTGTATCGGCTTCTATCCAATCAATGGGTCTGAATACGGTGACGTTGCCGTACGCCTGCTAAAGGGCCATACTGACACCAACTCAAAATCTGATTGGTTGAAGCAATAGGTTTATCAACATTTATTCTGTGTTAGAGTGCCTCCACAACAGATTCTGAAAGCCTATCTGCCTGGCAACAAATGATGGCTGAAATGTGATTGGTTAAATAGTTTAATACGAAACTACGCCTCCCACGGCTATCGAGTTGCATTCTATTACAGTATATATGGACGAAATATGTTCCAGTTATGACCATTACGCGTGGAATTTCAAAATGAAACCTACCCAACTTTTGTAAGTAAGCTGTAACGAATACGCCTGCCAAATTTCAGCCTTCTACCTACACGGGAAGTTGGAGAATTAGTGATGAGTGAGTCAGTGAGTGAGTGAGTGAGTCAGTGAGGGCTTTGCCTTTTATTAGTATAGATTTAAACACTATTAACCCGGCAGTATTACTACAACACAATCTTAACCTTAAAGTAGGGACAATAGTCATGCTATTAAGAATCCTTAATACTAAACAAGATTCATGCAACGGTACACAGTTGGTCGTGAACAGCATGAGAGAAAATGTTATTGAGGCACAAGTGCTTACGGGATCCCATACTGACAATACTGTTTTGATTCCCAGAATTGACCTCACAAGTTCTGACCTGCAATTACCTTTTAAACTTAAATGACGCCAATTTCCCATTAAGGTTGCATTTGCCATGACGATCAACAAATCCCAAGGACAAACCATGGACAATGTAGGGATTTACCTATCTGAGCCTGCATTTGGACATGGACAACTTCATGTTGCCTTTTCAAGAGTCCGGCGTTCGTGTGACGTTAAAGTGAAGGTTTTAACTACTCCATACCAGGGAGAACTGATTCAATGACAGGAAACCATCTTTACCAAAAATGTTGTTTATAAGGAAATTTTTGATTAACTATTTTGAATTTACCATTTTATTAATTTTTTGTTTCTAATTTACTTCATTTAAACCTTTGCACTCCGATATTCTTTTTACTTATGAGTTCAACAACTCAAAGACATTTTGGACTTAAATGATATAACAATTCAATTTCAATTTTAGTTTTAATAAATTGGTTAATTTTAGTACAAATATATTTATTTAATTAAATGAAAACTTTCCCAGGACGCTCCCACCCTTCATGATTTTTCATCCCTCCAAAGATCGGAGGGAACAGAAAGTGATTGCCATTGTTGGATTTGTGATTCTTTAGAGATTGGAGGTTTACTGGTATAAAATGTTGAACAATACCACTCTAAGCACCACCAGCTTAGCGACATATAGGCGCACTGCTGCCCATAGCCGATACAGACAGGTGTGGGTTACAAGTTCAAGGTACACAAGTTTTTATTTTTATTTTTCTTTGTGGGAAACGCTTTCCCCTATTTCCCACAATCCAGCACAGTCACAGCACAAAGCACAATACCAATCTCTTCGTCTGTATCTCTTTTTCCTCCTCCATTCCTCTAGAGAAGCTTTGTCTTCTCCACCTGACTCTGGCTGTGAGTAGTGGCTGCTGGCTCCATTTATAAGGCACCCAGAAGTGCTCCAGGTGATAGTTGTTCCACTTCTGGCAGCACTTCCGTTTGTGGTGGAAGAACTGTCCATAAGGGCTCAGCAGCAGCTGCAGCACTCCCTGGCTGTGCCCACTGATCCCAACATGGCTGTTTCAAACTCTAACTCCCATGGAGCCCTGTGGGAATCCAACACACTGCTGCAACCCAGGTGGGCTGCCACCTAGCGCTCTGGGGGAGGTAATGCTCTGGATATACTTCCTTCCCTGGTGTGGTGCCGTCCCGGCTGGGCAAGGGCCCCATCCATACTCCACAACATGTAACCAGTATAAGCAGTCCAACTGCAAATAACACCATCAATGCTTAAAATAGTTCAAGTAACATGTTTCCACTGACATCGACAACTGTTATAAATAACGATAAGCATTGTACTCACCATCTTGTGGCCTGCACCTGAGAAAGGTGTGACTTTTTTTAGCCTAAACACCCATATGAAGGTACCAATATTAATTTCCTAACAATTTTTGAACCTGAAATTGGTTAAATATTTAAAGGTTGTTTTTTTTTTTTACCTACAGTCCTACCCCAACATGCATCCCCACAAATTGTAGTAAAAAAAAAGCAGTTTCTCACCAGTACCTTTAGACAAGATAAAATGTGATATTGCTGTTTTTGGACCTTTAACATAACCCTCCATAACACTCCCACTTTTGTCATGGTATCTTTTGTATGGATAGTGTAAGTTCAGGACACCTCAGTGTAAGTGCGGGAATTTCACTGAATTCCTGAGATAACTAACATGAAGATTTTTCAGGTTCTATGTGTGAAAGATGCTAATGATAAGGTAATATTTCATATACTGTAAATGTTATATATATATACTACCAGATGCACATGCTGCTTATGCACAATAAGTTATACTCACATTGAAAACATACTACAAATAAGTTTTAATTTATTTGAAGACAAAAAAAACAATTCTGATCCATGGAGGCTACACCTCTCAACTGACAGTCTTGGTGCAAGTTACCAAAGGACATCTTCAGAGGTCTTGTGGATATTATACATGATGGGGGTCAGAGCTGCTTTGGTGGCATGAGGGGGGCCTACACAGTATTAGGCAGGAGGCTTTAATATTGTGGCTGATTGGTATAGTTCTTTCAGTTATTTCCAAGCAAAATTGCAGTTGCTGTAATAATAATAATAATGTAATGGAGAGACAGTATTCATTAAATCGCATCCAACAAAAACAGAAATATAAAATAAAATTCATGCCATGTTTAAAATAAAGTGTTAGAGAGGCTTCTCATGAACATTGTTACTAAAAAGCAAGACATCATTTTGATAGGAATTGTATTTTCTGTAACACTTCTACCACATTTGTAATTGTTTTGTTCTTTTCTAGTCGAAATCAGCTATCAACACTTCCAAAATACTTGTTTGACCTTCCACTGAAGGTTTTAGTTGTCAGTAATAACAAATTAGTATCTGTTCCTGAAGAAATTGGAAAATCAAAAGATCTGATGGAACTGGTAAGTAAATAATTTGCAGTTTTCATATTTATTCAATAGCTGATTATCTGTTGTCTTGTGACAAAGAGCAGAAAAATGAAAACCATTACATCATATTTTGATGATGACATTTTTTTGCCTCCTCTTGTATTGGAATTTTTAAGACTCTCATTTCTCATTCTGTCTTGCGAAATTCTCTGCTGTTATTGATACATGGCTTAGTGGTATTGTTAACAGGTAGGAAACATTTCCAGATGATAAACTAAAATGCAATGAGTTTGAAGTTCACTGTAAGTAATTGAAATGTTTTATAGGTATTAAGGTTATTTACATGCAAAATGAGAGATAGAGAGTTAGAAACTGTATTGTAACAGGGTGGCCTTGTGGTATTTCTCTAACCTTGGCAGTCCAAAAAGTTTAAAAAACAGCAAATTCAGTAAACAAAAGATAACACCACATACAATAGAAGAGAAGAAAGCAAAAGTGGATCCCTGATGTCTGCCTAGCCTTACGTGAACAGATTTTGACCTCTGTTTATTAGATTGAGTGACGTTTCCTCTTGTTGATGTTGAAGATCTCTCTTTACATCTCCCACCATTTAACTGTTGTTCATGACCATGGTCTGTTCCTGTCTTCAATGAAGCTTAGTGCCACCACTGCTCCAAACTCATGGTTCCTTCTGGCCACTTTCAGAATCAGGAGCATACCCACTTTGCTCCCACTTTGCTAAAGGCAACAGGCTGAAACTACCCTTATTACATCTTTGAATGCTAGGTAGTCCATTTCCATGAAGAGATAACATTAAGTATGCACTGATAAATGTGAATAAAAGTATAAAACAAAGACAAGTACAACAAAATTGCTTACTATGGAGTCTATGGAAAATTCTGCAAATCAGACAGTATCTCATTAAACCTGTTCTAAGTGCAGTGATTAGAATTTTGCATATTCTCTGTAATATAATAATATTTTTGTGGCCAGTCTGGTTTTTCTCCACCATTTGTAAGAGATAAATTTTAGGTTGACTTGTGACCCTGGTTTGGCTTAGTGTCTTTGTGAGTTTAAGTTTGTGCATGAGTCAGGCATACAGTTGAATGCAGTGCTTTTCAGAGATGGCTCCTGTCTTGGTTGTGATGCTACTGGTATAGGCCTTGTCTGCATTTGATCCTAAAATTGATGATGGTCTGGAATGAATTCATAAAGTTCAATAAAGGTCAGTTTGATAAATGAACATTTTTTAAAAAATGTTTAAGATACATTTGTTGTTTATGTCTCAGTGAAAAATATTTTCATAAAATTAACATTGTATGTGAAAAATAAAATACTCTCATGCTTTCATTTTAATTATGTTATATGATATTAAGTGTGATACAGGAGAACTACTGCTAGAGTTTTTGCTGCCTCCTGGTGGCCCTCCTAAATCTCTATTCCCATCAGGTTAAGCATATACATGTTTTAATGAAAAAGAGGTAGGGCTCCTACAGTGCAGTACTGCAGGGCTACAGTGTATACCTTTGTTTATATACAGAACAGGACAAGCTAACTGAAGAAGAGCCATGATATGGCTAAAAAAGACAACAAGCCCTTGACCCAAATAGTAATTTAAGCAGCTGACAGGGTCATGTACAGTGTAGCTAGAATTTTGAAGTTTTTTAATGGAGTTGTAGTCTTCTAGAGTTAAGTTTGTATTTTGTGGAGGCCATGTGGTGGTATAATCAGTATCTCTACCTATAAAATATTCTATCATACAGTTTCTGTTATTCTTTATAATTGCAATTCCCTTACACATCTGTTTGGGTTACAAGGTTTTCTGGCATTTTACCACTTTGTGTTTCTGCATGTCCCCTAACAGGTCTTTTGAACTCCATCGTAAAAGTTGTCACGTATTTATATTTCATTAGTATTTTAGCATGTGGCATTTGTTTCAGTTCATTACATTAGTAAAAAAAGGACAGACTAATAGGCAGAGTGGCCTGAGTCAAGACAGGAATGAGCAAAAAGTATCTTAGTAGACATAGGACTAAAGCAAATCTTAAAACCAGACACAAAAATAAATGAATTGCAAAAAAAGGAAACAAAAATAACAGGAGATTGGCAGATAGATGCTTTTACAGAGACAGAATGCACAATTGTGAAGTCAATATTATCTGTCAAGCTTTTTCTGTTATTCTTCTTGCCACTGACATCACAAGATAAGATTTGCACAGAAATAGACACTGATAGAAGAACCCAAGGGCATAAAGGCAGGACTATGATCAGAGCTTCAATTAATTCTTGATACACAGGATGCATTTTTGTTGTAGTGTTGTTTAAAAAGTAACACTCCTTATAATAAAAACTGATTAGTAAAGGAAAGTAAGGTTTAGTCTGTTGACTGGTACAATAGTTAACTCATTTTCTTGCTTTGTATCTGTTTAATCTTTACGTTATGTAGTTATTATATTAGAATAAAAATATGGTGCACTCTCCCCTCTGTGTAAAAATGTTCATCTTAAATGATGAGCTAAAGTACTTACAGGAAATCTATTTTTTGGTTGAATTGTAGTATTCTGAATTAACATAGAAAACACAATAAAGCAATTCATAATGAATTCCGTATTTTTTTTCTTCACTTTCTTTATTTAGGATATCAGTTGTAATGAGATTCAGGTTCTACCACATCAAATGGGAAAACTGCTTTCTTTGAGAGAGCTGAATTTAAGAAGAAATAACCTTCAGGTACTACCAGATGGTAAGCAAAACAATCACTCATTTTTATATTGCACTCTTTCTAAACTAGTAACACTAGAAATAGGTAGAGACCACTGCCACATAAAGATTTTTTTATCTTTTGCAGAGTTAGCTGACCTCCCTCTTGTCAGGTTAGATTTCTCATGCAACAAAATTACAGAAATACCAATGAGTTATAGAAAATTAAGGCATCTTCAGGTGATTGTCCTCGATAACAACCCAATGCAGTCTCCGCCAGCTCAGGTCAGTTACAAACTATTTCATCTTCTCTTGTTTTTTTCCTTCCATCATTTTCCTTTGTGAGGTAATTGTGGAATTGAAACAATTAGGGATGTGTGGGTGTGGAACAGACACATGTAAGTAACAGTGTCCACATTTCAGAGGAATTAATTTTGTTGGGGCATTCATATTTTCTGTGAGTTTTAAAAATGAAATATGTAGAAAGACGTTTTTCCTTATTGATGCTTCCTAACTTAACTTTAGTAATATAATGCATTCTTTATTATTTTTTTATTCATTACTATTTATTTTTAGTGTGAATTTGATATCAAAAGTAAAAAATTACTTTTCTTTATAATACATCCTTTATTATTATTATTATTATTTATACTTAGTGCTTTCATAAAATATTGAGCTAATTAAGTAGCGAGTTTTATTAACTTTTAAATTATATCTTTCTTAGAGCTATGCAGCACTCTTAGGAAGGTACTCCTAGTTAACTGCTGTTATTGTTTAGTCCATTTTCTGTGTTCTGGAAGGGTACATGGTGGATTGTTGTCTTGTTTAATTTTCCCTTTATAAAGAAAAATGGGTAATGGTCTCTTTTTCTTACTGGCCATTGCTTTTTACATTCTTATGTCTGGAACAAAAAAATATAGAAAATATATAAGGGGTGTGGTACTCTGAAAAGTGATAATATCAAGAGTCTTTGTTTTTGCTTTAGTTGTACATAATTACATTTTTAATAGAGCTATGGTCAGGGTTGATTCATGCCTTATATCTGATGCTGTTAGGATAGTCTCCAGCTCCTGCAAACTTGTATTTGAGTGGAATATGAAAATACATGCATTGGGCATTGCCTTTCTCCATTTCCTGTTTTGAGATTCATTCTGTCTTAATATATAATTTAAACAGAACTAAAGAGTATGAAAATTAATTTAAAATGTTTATGAAGAGTGTGCACATTTCTTCTCATACAGATTTGCCTAAAGGGTAGAATACACATATTTAAATACCTGAATATTCAAGCGTGCAGGATGGATAAAAAACCTGACTCTTTAGACCTCCCTTCATTACTAAAGAGGAATTTTTCTCAACCTCTTACAGACAGGTGAGTTTCTTAAATACGTTCTAATGATAAGGTTAATCATTTATAATTATTTCAAGTCACAGCATTACTAATTTCCTTAGACTTCAGTATATAATAATTCTCTCTTTTTACTGTATGTACTATAACATTAGCAGTAAAACATCAACGTTTGAAGTTCTCCAATGTTGAAATACATTCTTACAAAGTTTGATCCAATCCAATTCAGCTGTACATCACAGACATTATTTCATGACACACATTGCAATGTACCTAGGTAACAGTAGTAGTAGTCTATGCAATCCCCTTTAAACTTACTTGTATAAAATCTTTGTTTATTTATTGAATAGTGACAGCTTATACAACACTGCAAGCTTGTCATTTTATCTTGCTCATCTGTAATAATTATAACCAATGTACCATAACAAAATAAGGAATAATGTCTTGTTTTAAAAATAACATAAATTGACTTAAGAAGGAGAAGGCCAAATACTCTTTAGAATCTGAAAGGTATTTGGTAATGGTGCCTTAAGTTAATTAAGTTTCCTAAACCACTGCTATCCTACTGGATATTTTATTATTTTTGATTGGTTGCTTATACTGTATTTAAATCCAATACATGTTAAATAATTTTCTTTCTCTCCATTCCTGAAACAAAGACATTGTGACACAATATGTTTACAGTTCTTTAGTGTAGTGGGCATTGTGGATTCATATATTTACAGTGGGTTCAGAAAGTATTCAGAACCCTTCACTTTCTGCACATTTTATTTATTGTGTTGATGATTTAAATATAAAAGGATACATTTGACATTTTTGCCCATCAATATACACTCAGTAACCCATAATAGCAACATTTGCACAAAGATTTGAAACTGAAATCTCTCATTCCATAAGCTGTAGCCTGGCACAGAGTCAGTAAGTCATCATCCAACCCGCTATATCCTAACACAGGGGTCTGCTGGAGCCAATCCCAGGGCACAAGGCAGGAACAAATCCCCAGGCAGGGCACATACACACACCCACAATAGGGACAATTTAGGATCACCAGTGCACCGAACCTGCACCTAGAGGAAACCCACGCAGACACGGGGAGAACACACAAACTCCACACAGGGAGGACCCAGGAAGCGAACCCGGGTCTCCTTACTGTGAGGCAGCAGCGCTACCACTGCGCCACCGTGCCACCCTGGCGCAGAGTTTGATGATTAAACATTAGTTTTTAACAGTGGCATATTTTGCTCTTAATAGTTATGCCAAAGACATTTCATTTCCATGATATTTATATCTACCATCACTAAATTCACAGATATAAACATTTTTGTCCTTTGAACCATCTGGGAGAGTTTTAAATTGAACGCAGGCATCAATAAATTTCGGTTTTCTCATCCATTGTTGGCACACTATTCTAGATAGCAAAGGGGGGAAGTGGAACATTACATGCAGTAATTGTAATTAAGGAACAAATAACACGTTATACTTCTGAAATTAATCACACACCATAATGAGTGCAGGGCTACAACTTTGACAGCCCAATAAAAAATGTGTTGTATTTATATAGCAACTTTTTCCATGCTCAAAACACTTGTAAATTTAGATGCCACCACTATAGCTGAAATTCTTAATTATATTACTGGATAATAATTTTTTGTGTTATGCTTTTAAAAATGAGTTTGGTTTGGACATTTTTGTATAACAATAGTAGATCCAATATTTTAAAGATTTTTGCATCAGAACTTGGCGTGAAAGACGCTAGGTGTTTTTTTGTATGATGCATTTACTGTGATTGTCATGTCCGTCTGGCTGCCCATCCTCATGTAACAAATATAATCCTAGTAGATTGATTTTGTTGAAGATTGAAGTTTGGCCCACTTATTCTTTAAGGGAGTTTGTCTAAAAAGTTCAGCTTTTGTTGAGAGATCTCAAAATTACTGTCAGTCAGTCATTATCCAACCCGCTATATCCTAACACAGGGTCACAGGATCTGCTGTAGCCAATCCCAGCCAACACAGGGCGCAAGGCAGGAACAAACCCCAGACAGGGTGCCATCCCACCGCAGGACACACACACACCCACACTCTAGGGACAATTTAGGATTGCCAGTGCACCTAACCTGCATGTCTTTGGACTGTGGGAGGAAACTGGAGCACTCAGAGAAAACCCCCACAGACACGAGGGGAACATACAAACTCCACGCAGGGAGGACCCGGGAAGCGAACCCCGGTCGCCTTACTGTGAGACAGCAGTGCTACTACTGTGCCTCTGTGCCACCCCAAAATGACTGGGCTATACTATTTTGAGAAATTTAAAAATCACCCATTGAAAGGCATTAGTGAAATTGTGAATTTGTCTATCTTAAAACAGAAAGTGATTTCACTTAAGGGTTATTATCCTGTTTCATGTTTATCTTAAGAGAGGTTACTTCAAATTGTATATTTTGGATATTTTCATTTTTCACTTGTCCGAACACCATTTCATAAAAAATGCAAAAAGTCACTTATCTAGAAATTAATGTAAGAGAAAAGGAATTATGTAATCATCTATCTGTAAGCATAGAGTTAACACATATTTGCTCAATACTTACATTACACTGTAAACAATGCCATGACTTACATTATCTACACATTTTAATGATGTAGTATTTCTCTTATACTTCAATTCATTGGCAAAGCTCCAGAACAGCTCTCCATCAAGATCCAAAACAGCCTACAAATTTACCTTGAGCTGTACAAAAATTTAATGTTTAATAAATTTGAATTTGAATTATTCAAAGATACAATCCACAACATAAAACACCATTTCAGTCGATGCCATTTTTTAATCACTTGAATTTGAATCTGCCTATTTGGGCTATTTTTTAACTGCATGATATTGTAAAGTACTGTTAAAAGCTTATATTTAATGAAGTATACTAATATAGAAATCACACTCTTGTATTGCTGTCCTTTTTTAATATGACTTACTGTCACAAAAATGTTTCATAAATAAAAATGTTGTAAGTGAATGTTTGATAAAGTATCTAAAAAACATAAATGCTCCAATTTTCACATCAGTTAACAAAAGCAGTGAATGCAGCTATATGTTAAGTTATGCATACATTTTCTACCTTGAATGTTATGTGCAGAGCTCAAATATACTGTATCTGTTATGAATAGTTTTAATTGTAAAATATTTTACTGCCATGTTTATCAAAGCAGATGATTTTATTGATTGTCTTTTGTTGAATGCTTTTTGAAAATTGATTTTACCCATTTTGTAGTTTTCCCATAATGTAAGGCAAAGTACATTTAAGCTACTATTTTTAAGATTGGAGATGTGAACCATTGTGAACCATTGAGAAGTTGCATTGCATAGTCAAGTGCAATGCAGAGACATCTGTGAAAGAAATCTGAAATACATTTATGGAAGTTTCCCTAAATATTTTGTTAACTGATTTAGGTTTTTTAAGAGTTTCTTCTCCATTGAAACAAACTTGCCTTTTTTACAAGAAAGTTCTTTAGCTGTTCTTTTCCCTTCAGATATATACAGCAGCTGAAGTACAGAATCCAATTCAATCCAGTCCCATGCCTAGACAGATGAATTTAACACAGAACAGGAATCAATTTTGAACAATGAGAAGAATGATTTATGCGATTTTAATAGCCAGCCTCTAGTAGGTAATAATTAGCAAGGTGACTAGTCACACCACCTTAACAGAATTAACTTTTAAAAAGTGGAAATGAAAAAAAAGAACTATAAAAACAACAGGTACATTCAGTTTGACCACATTAACTTGTTCATAGTTTAAAAACATGGAAAATGGAGTAGAAGAGTAAAAGGTAGATTATTTTATGTTACATATCACAGAATATCATTACAGATGTATGTGCTGACGCTATCATGTATATTGATTGTCTGCTTTTCTGAAACTTTTCTCACAGTGACATTGCAAAATAAAGCTGCTTTATAACCACACCTGCTGTCTTGTCTGACGTCTTCGTCCACATGTATACAATTTTTTAATTTTTTTTATTTTTAATTTTTATTAATTTTATTACATTCCATACAAATCAATCTAGTTTTACATAAAGAAAATTTGAGTTAAGAACAAATCGATCCCCACCCCTAAGAGAGAGCAAGCCAAACAGCATGAAATTTAAGACCTATAAACATACCTAAATTAATAGATTCTCTGTGCTTTATGAGATTATTTTAAAATATTACTGATTAGATCCTGCCATGTTTTGAAAAAAGTCTGTACGGATCCTCTAACTGAGTATTTGATTTTTTCCAATTTCAAATAGTATAACACATCAGTTTCCCACTGACTTAAAAGAGGATAGTTTGGGTTCTTACAGTTTATCAGGATAATATGTATACAATTTAAAGAGCTTCACACGTAGCACAAATGTTTATGACACTCTCAAATGAAGACTGTCGTATAAAGTTTAGTATTGTCAGAAGATTTGACAGCATGTCACATTTGTCATCAATCAGCATATATAGCAGTTATATTCCCAATGCATGGATTTAATAATTACTGCCACTACTACTACTACTACAACTACTTACTTCATCAAAGGTATATTCCTATTAAGTGAAATTTATTTTCCCCATAACTATTTACACTACATTAAAGAATTATTTGTGAGAGTCAATGTTTGTAAAGTTGTCATTTTGTATAATCTATTGAGATTTAGAATAACTAAAGAATTCAATAGTATATCACTTATAGAAGAGTCAATATTATTCACAACTGACAGTTCCTGATAAAATGAAAAATTTGTGAATACTGAATGCTTAGTCTTCATTATACTTTTGTATTCTTTATCTTTTAGTCCATTGAGCTACAGGGTAAAATATTAATAAATATGAATGTTTTCTTAAGCTTCCTTTAATTTGCATTGTTGTTACCACAAGGGGTCACTTGGCAAACCTAGAAAAAAGATCATACATCACTGATTGAAATTGGTTTGCTAATACAATACAGTCCAAACACATATATGGGTTATGTGAATTGGTGTTGTTAAATTGGTCCTAGCACGTGTGTAAATCCTGTGATGGACTGGTTCCGTGTCCAGGGATTGGTCCTGCCTTATGCCCCATGCTTCCTAGGATAGGCTCCAGCTTCCCTGTGACCATACCCTGGATAAGCAGATTTGGAAAAATGGATGAATGGATGTGTTTCTTTTTACTTAATCAGCGGTTCTTTGCTTTTTCTCAGAGTGATTTTTCAGTATAGTAAAACATGCCTGACAAGCATGTTTAACATTCACCGTCTATCCCCAGGTTAGCAGAAGGTGGGATGACGAGTGACAGATGACTTTTATAAATATAGTGCCTGAAGTACTTTTTTGAAAAACAATTTTAATTTACAGAGTAGTGTTTTATTCAGTTTTCATTATTATTTTGCCTTTAGCATAGAAGACTTTTATCCAAACAAAAATCATGGCCCTGACTCAGGCATTGGTAGCGATAATGGAGACAAGAGACTCTCTACAACAGAAGTGAGTATACTGTATACTTTAGGTTTTATGTCTTTATTTCTATATTTTTATTATGAAAAATATCATTCATGGCTAAAAGTACTTCCACCATTTCTACAAATGAAAGTAGAATGCAATACCTTTTTAAAGTAAAATTTTAGATCAATAAAAACTTCTGTTTCAGTAGTTAATCGTCATATTCAGAAATACCTTACACTCTCATCTCTTCATTTTCATTCTTGTGTATCGCAAGTCAAGGTTGTGGCAATCAGTTGAACAAATATATCCATCTTTTATCTGTTCCTGCTTTGCAAAGTGCAGGGTCACAATGGCCATATGTGGTGATATTCAATTGTGGGGTGACATTTACACACTCACCTCACTCACTCAGACTGGAGCAGTTTAGAGGAAAAGGTCAGCCTAACATGCATATGTTTGGGATGTTGAAGTCATGCCCTACAAGACAGAAACCTGCTGTAAATGAAGCTCTATGTCAACCAGAGCACACCCACAAGATAAAGAGTGATTCCAGCTGATAAGTTCCTATGTCATTAGACTCTGAGAGGAATCCACAATAAAAATTGCACCTTGTCTTGCCAACTGCATATCCTATATTCTGTTTTCACAGTATAGTACAACCATCATCGGGCAAGCAACTACTTAAAAAATAATACTAAATTGTTAAATGGTAGATTAGTTGAAAAGTTAAAAATGTAAGTGTTTAATAATGTTTCTTTGTAATTTGTAATGATAATAATAAAGCAAAATTCATGTCATTGTTTTTAATATAGTAAATTACTGATATACAAGAGTTTATAAAATAAAATTTAAGTACAACACAAACATTCCTCCTTTTTTCCAAAATTAATGTTCTTCTGAAAAAACAGCAATCACTTGTCATTCAAAAATGTAAAATGTTTGAAAATGTTAAATTGGGGTTCTACTTTATTAATAAAATAAATGTTGCATGTGTGTATATAAAAATTAAAGTACATGATAAATCTTAAATGATAGTAATGTATGATTAAGAAGTTAATGTAAGCACAACCTGATAGTTCTGGTGTACAAAATCATTAAATGAACCAATATTATTATATACCAAGCTTGAGAAATATTTAGATAATAACAGTGCTGTCCCCTATCCTAAAGAAGGTGTTGTAATGAAAGGTGCACACTTTTAAAGAAGCAGTATTACAAGCATCTGCTTCTTATCATATATTCCTCATCAATATAACAAATGTTATTTTCAGGCATGCTTCCATAGTTCTGCTTAACCACAAACTGGTTGTGGTTGCAAAATGCACTGCTTGTTTCATACCAAGTGTGATTTTTGTGTGATATTTAGAATAAATTGAATGCAGCATGACCTAAGAAGAATAATTGCAGGAGGGGATGACTTTTGTTACCCTGACTGTTGATCATTTTTTAATTTAACTTTTGATAGTGTGCCCTGTATGGGAGTGCATTAGTGTAAACAGGTAATGGTTTTCTGTGTTGTGGACTTAAGTTACTGGAACTCAGTGCTGCTTGCTTAACTTTCATGTACTGTTCATTCCGGTCTGTATAGTTGAGTTTTAAGTGGATGTAAAATTGTTTGCCTGCAGTGGTTTAGCAGTTTACACTGTACACTTTTGAAAGCAAAATATTTCCAAATTACGGACTATTCTCTTAATTGTGGTACTTAAACATTTACAAAGTATCAGATCATCTAGGGTTAACAATACTTATTCTCAATTTTTATGAAAACTGCTTAAACAGAAAAGAAATATATTAAAAGATGTTGTCTTGGATCAGACTCCTAAAAATACCTTTACCATTTAGCACATAGTTTTGTGAGTTAGCCTGTATATGAAAAGAAGCTTGAAATTGATATAAATAAGTGGCAGTATTTTACCGTATGTGCTACATTGATGTAATAACATGAAGAGTGAGGAGCACAGAGCAGGGGATTAGATCTGCATCAAGGAACAGAAATGCCAGTTTTAAATTCCAGTATTGAATTTCATCATGATTGCCTAGCATATTTGATCAATTTTCACTCCCCTGACCTCTTAAATCTGACAGTAATAGTCTATTCTCTTTTTTGCATCACTCATCTCAAAATGATTAATTCTATCCTGAGAGCACTTAATGTGTACTGCAAGTATGAAACTTTTTCTATACCTTGAAAACCCGAAGATCACGTCATTCTTTTATTTGCCACCAGATGGCAGATAGATCATGTATTAATACCATAATAATGCCATAATAAAAATATTTACATATGTATTGTGGAGTATTGTGTGATCAAAGAATTAAGGCAGAAGTTAAAGACAAGGTTTTTAAGACAGTGATAAGACAACCAATGAACTATAGAGCTGAGCCATGAGCAGTAAAGGTAATGCTGAAGAAAATTGTTCTTGTTTACTGCAAGTATGAAACTTTTTCTACGTATACCTTGAAAACCTGAAGATCAAGTCATTCTTTTATTTGCCACCAGATGGCAGATATATCATGTATTAATACCATAATAAAAATATTTACATATGTATTGTGGAGTACTGTATTGTATGATCAAAGAATTAAGGCAGAAGCTAAAAGCAGGGTTTTTAAGAAAGTGATAAGACAACCAATGAATTATAGAGCTGAGTCATAAGCAGTAAAGGTAGTGCTGGAGAAAAAGTTAGATGTGGTAGAAGTGAGAATGTTGTAGTATTTTATTCTCCCTTGTCTTTTTGAGGTTACAAATGTTTTATGTAGAAGTCTATACCGGTTTTGAAGGCCAGCCATACTAATTTTCTGACTTCAATCGGTGGAGCAGAAGAATGTGTAATAATACCTGTTGATGTTTCTATTTCAGTGAGAATTTCTATCTTGTACAATGTTTCCTATTTAGTTTTTTTTTCACATCTAAGGAAGAAATTGAGGTTTGCTGATTCACTTCTAGGTAAACAAGCCAATAACAAGAATTATTTGTGATGGCAAATGTGTTATCTTTCAACACTGATTTAGAGATTTTAATTTCTGCTGTTGTTTAACAGTAAAATACTATATAGTATGTGTTCACATTTTGTCATTTCAACAGAGTATATTTAAATATATGACTTTAAAATAATGTTAACATTCTTAAACTAGGACTTTGGAACTTTTGTTTATATAGGTTATCCTAACAAATAAGGTCAATTTTAGGAATGTAATGCAGTGATTTTATAGCAAAAATGTTCAAATTAATTCAAGTTGCACATGGCATCAGTGAATCCTAGAAGACAGCTGTTCCCCAGTGTTACTGCAATAATGTTTTTTCCTTGCATAGTATGTGCTGTTGTGCTTTATATTTAACAATTAGTAGCATATTTTAGTTGTATTAACAAATGTTAAGCTTCATTATAACTATGTCTGTTTCTTTAAATGCATGTACAATGTTCATTGATTTGTCTTCTGTGATAACTCTCTGTGATGACCCACATCTTTTGATTTTGAGTTTTCTTTTAGTGTTAATGAAAATGAATATCAGAGGGCAAATGTTATAATGATGAATAATAACTAATTTTTTTTTAGTATTTCTTAAAGTGTTTTTTTTTAAATATGATGTTATATTTTGCATGTGAATATTATGTGAAGCTTTTTACACCAGTTTTTTTTTTCAGCCGTCAGATGATGACACAATCAGTCTACATTCTCAGGTATCAGAAACCACACGTGACCAGGTGAAAACTGACAATCATTCCATTGGAACAAAGTCTGACAAAGGTAGATTATTTCAAAAACAACTGTGTTGTCACCACTTGTATTAAGTTATTGTACAGTAACACTTTTTAAAAGGTCTGCAGATACTAGATAGAAACATTTATTAATAAACTGCAGGTGTGCATGTTGTGGAATAAAGAGGCAAGCTATCATTGGACACCTGTTAAATTCACTTTTGAAATCTTTTTAGGTGTGTTCGCATATACGTAAAGTGCAAAGATATTAAATGACATTAAAACATTGTGTTAGAGTTTGTTTGCCTGCATATTTAAATTTTGACAAAATAAACATTTTCTTATTTTAAGATAGAAAATGTTAGCATAGCATTATAAAAGTGTGCAACTTAGTTAACAGATTTCAGAGTTGAAGCTTTTTCAATTATTTACTTGCTTTATCAAAGAAACACATCACATTTTCTTTCTATATTTTGCAATAGGGGAATGTGTGTCTTATGATTTGTTCAGACTGACACTCTGCTGTTTGTACAGGCAGGCAGATCTTTTTTGTTGACAGCGGCCTTTGGGCGTGTAAAAGAGGAAAATGCTGTATACAACATACTCCTCTACAAGTAACCTCTCAAGCTAAATCTGAAGCAGTGAACTAACTTGTAATTGTATTTCTCTATCTGTTAAAGATTTGCGACATTCCAGTGAAAGTTGCTTTGGGCATGACAGATTATAGTATCCATTCATCCATCCATCCTCAAAACCTGCTTATCCAGGGCAAGGGGCAGCTAGAGCCTACAGGCACAGGAAGGAATAATCCCTGGACAGGGTGCCAACCAAATTGCAGGGCGAACAAACACACATACATGAGGGGATGATTTTGCATCGCCTGTCTACCTAACCCATCTTTGTACTGTTGGAGGACACTAGAGCAAACCCTAGTGGACCAACATGCAAACTCCACACAGCGAACACTTGGGACGTGACTTCCAGAATCCTCCTTACAAGGCAGCAGTGCAACCACTTCACTTGACCACTGCATCACTGTGTTGTTGTTTATTAACATGTTTACATTAACGGTGGCCTTAAATATTTAGGAAAGGTATTTATTGAGATTTATTTTAGTAACATAGTGTCACAAATACTTCAAGTTCACATTCACAGTGTTTTCTGTGTTCTTCCATGATTTGAAGTAACTGCTTCTGAATGTAACATATTGCAGGTAAACAACAACAACATTTATTTATATAGCACATTTTCATACAAACAATGTAGCTCAAAGTGCTTTAAATGATGAAGAAAGAGAAAAAAGGCAAAATAAATAAGAATTAAAATTAGGGAACACTAATTAAAACACAGACCCACTCGGGGTTTCTTGAATGAAATTTTAGAGATGCTAGTTCACCTAACAGCAAGTTTTTTAGATCTATAATATCTTTAAGCAATGCCACTTTACTGTAGCAAACTTATATTGCACTTAGCATATTTCCTCTATTAGCCTTTCACAGTCCATATGGCAATAGCATTACACAAGTAAATAATTATCTTACAATTTGCCAAATCTACTTTGTATAACTCTGTTTTCTGATTAAAAACAGTTGACGATCTTAGCAACACAGGAAAAAATAAATAAATAAAATAATCAGATGCTATCCTGCATTACAGTCATTTTACAGGTGGTTATTCTAGACTATGTTTTTTTTTTCCTGTTAAGAGTATTTGTATGTTGAAGAAGGAAATAAAATTAAATGAATTATTGGTTTTTAAAACAGTAGCTTTAAATAAGAAGTATTTTTACAGAAAGGAAGAGCATTAAAATGTAAAATGTGCTTTTATATACTCATTTGACAATAACACAAATGGAAATATTGTTCCTTTCTTTTTTTAAGATCATGAGCCATATGACTATATTGATCCTAATGCAGAGGAAGACACTCCGATATCAGAACCTGGAGATGTTCAACTTAGTGGACCATTTTTGTCTTGTATGAAGGTATTGAAACTGTTTAGTAAATGTTTATAATTATACTTGTGGATTAAAGATACTATTGTTAGCAAACACAGTGATATCCAGTTGTTACATATAAGCTTCCTTATACGGGAAAAACTGCAGTTGTTAATCTGATATTCTCAATTTGCAGTGTGATTATTTTTTTAATTATTGTACATTCTTCATTAAAATATGAGTTCTGTGCCATTAAGATGAATTCTGTCTAACAAACACAAAAATATTTAATTTTTACAAATAAGCAAATAAGTCTAAGTTTATTAAAATGGTAAAATGCTTAATTTAGAACATATAATCCTGTGTCTGTTCCATAGGAAAATATAGATAGCAAGTTTATTTTATGGTTGTAATTGATGATTATGAACACTAATCATATAAAACAATTAAAACAGTTGTTAAAAGACTGAATAAAATAATGAGCAATTCAACAGATTATAAACTTAACTAATAATGAAAATTACAGGAACTCTTATATAATTTGTGATAATCAAATGGTAAGGAGCTCAACAATCACAGAATCTTGCTTATTACTTTTTTTAGGAGCTAGGAAGAGTGTTGAGTAAATCACATCAAATTGATGAGACTGAAGATTGGAGAGAGGGCTCAAGGTAGGATTTGAAAAATGCAAAGAAGAGGAAAACGTATTATTTTCTGTACATGTTAGGCAAATCATATGTAGAAGATATCATAAATGTATTTCAGTACATTACTGTATGCCTGAAATTTATTTTTATCAATTGGTTCTGGTAAATGGACTGGAAGACCTAAGGAAAGAGAAAAATCCCTGCAACAGCTGTCTGTTATGCAATAATCTGTAAATATCAAATTCATTTTACCCCTCTGCTGACCTGAAAATATAAAATGTGCAATTTGTCTTTAATTTTTCTAAGAAACAGCAGTTATCCATTACCTAAGTTACCCATGACTGTTAAAGTTAAACTGTAGTACATATATTTTGTTTTGATCAATGTTCTGAAATTTGGGATGATTTTTACAGACAATTTGGTACAAGGGGGCTTGTCATATATGACATCTTTTCAGCCTTTTGTTAGAATGAAAATAGTAGGCTCTATAGGAACCATATTTCTATAATACACTATCAAATTTTGTTATTTGCTTATTTAGTTGACACCTTTATCCAAGGTGGCTCATAACATTTGAGATACAATTGGTTACATTTCTTTTTGTTTTTCCAGTTGGAACAAAGGCAGGTGAAGTAACTTGCTATTGGTCACACACTATGTCAATAGCAGGATTTGAACCCAGGTCTCCAGAGTTAAAGTGCAATCCCTTAATCACTATGCCACACTCCCACACATAGTGGTGTATGGGCAGGTACAGCAGCCTCATGTCCAACAGACTCAGATATGAAAATTAGCTTTTTTAACACTCTGTAGGAAAATAAAGTATGTGTTTGCATACTGTACATGGGAAGATGGTTAGCCAAATACCTTCAATGTAGAATAACTTTGTATGTATGTTTAGGTTCAGGTGTTCAGGTGACTGATAAAATTTGCATTTCTGAAATTACACAGCAACACGGGTATAGACAGGTAAGTTGTACACTAATTAAAAGAACAAGAAGCGCTGAAAAGCTGCCAGTTATTTAGCAGCTTTTCATTACTTAGCAGTGTATTTGCATAATTGTGAAACTTATTTTTCCATGTAATGCATACTTCTCCTAAACCGGATGAAAGAAAAGCCAAGACAATGTTACATGATACATAAGACAAAGACTGAAGATTTGTTGGTGACACTAATTAAGAGCTATACTTTTATAGTATACACCTAAGGGCTCGACACTTTTGTATTATTTTTCCTCAGGTTTTCTGGGGCCTCATGTATAAACGGTGCGTACGCACAGAAATGTTGCGTAAGAACTTTTCCATGTTCAAATGTATAAAGCGATGTATAAAACCTACACTTGGCGTAAAGCCACGCACTTTTCCACGGTACCTCATGCCTTGTCGTACGCAAGTTCTCCGCTCGGTTTTGCAAACTGGCGGCACCCAGCGTCAAAGCAGTGCTACTGTTCCTGTGTGGTTACTCATTATTTTCATGGCGCTTTATAAATACACAGAAACTAACCGCATATTGTTTATTAGTGTAATGCATCTGATTGTAATTAACTCGTAACAATATAATGGTCCAGGAACCAGCCATAGTATTCCAAATACCATAACTGCTTTAGCGTTGTTACTCTCACTTCTTCTTCTTCTTTCAGCTCCTCCCGTTAGGAGTTGCCACAGCGGATCATCTTTTTCCATATTACTCTCACTGCACGACTCGGAGTATTTATATCACTGTATCTGAGTGTGAATCACAGCAGCAGCTGATCGGAAAGAGAATTATCGGTATACAGCTTTAAGGACACGCTACTTCAGCCACTGCAAAATGTTTTAAAGCCTTTCCTGTACAGACCTCGCGGTTCAGAAACAGTTTAATCCCAAGAACTTTAAATGCACTCAATCAATTGCTCCTTGTAGAACGGTTTGTACTTATAAGTACAATCACCCCACTGTAAACTTGCACTACAGTTATATCTCACAACCTGGGCCACTTTATAAAGCGCGTATTTACATATGATGACGATATCATTTTAAGGTGAAATGCAGCAAAATATGTTTGTTAAATTATACACATAAAACTTTAACTTCATTTAAATAATCTATATTCTTCACTGGGAGTGTCGTGAAGGATAGAATAATTAAACATGTACTACGAAGATATTTCAATGTTCTTTAAGCGTTTTGAAGAATCGGCTAAGCTTACAGATGGCTTAACGTCTATTACAGAGCTGATTGTGTGGCGATCGGTTACTTGGGGAAAGAAAAGCAAGGACTCTTGGGCGGCCACGTCAATATATATTGAATATAAAACAGAAAGAGAAAATAACAACACAGCTAAAAACGCATGCGACAAATTTCGACAAAAGATAAATGCTTGTCATGAGCACGAGGCTCATGAAACACATGTTTAATAATGTGCTTTAGCTCCTATCATCATGAAAATGACATCACGTATACATCTCAGTATTTTAGTTATTCAGAGAGCTGTAATATCACAAATGTAATGGACTCTGTGTCCAGTTGGAGGAAGAGAGACAGTTTAAGAAGCAAGTAGTGATTCACACACATAGATCACATACGAGTAGAAGATCAAATACAAAACAAAGCATTTAACGTGCTACTTTAATTACGATTTTTGATAATGTAATTTTGAGAAACTGGTTAATTAAACGATTTTAAGATGAAGTTTATAATGTTCTACTAAATGACAAAATAAACTACGTGATTAAAGTGGAAATGTCGAGATTGAAGTTGACATTTCGTGCCTTTTCTCTGTACCCTAATAAGCTTTCATATGACACTCAGACAGTGGGCTTACAACTCTTCTTTTCACGGCAACTTTGATATGTGACTTCTTTTTATTTCCGGCACTGTGCGATTTTGTGAATGTGAGCTTTCAAGTTTCTCCAACACGCTATGTCACTCGATCAACTTCATTTTGTTGATTATACCACGGTTTATTTGAACAAATAGTATGTTTTTCCTTTGCCTCCACTTGGTATTCGCTGAAATTCTTATATTTTCCCCGTGCTTTTCCCATTGTCTTTTCACAGAAGGCTGCGCTTAAGGGCGATTTATATTGATTTGCATATTCAAATAGGCGTAATTCTGGGAGGATTTAGGGCGTTACAAAATGCGCGTGCACGAGCGTTAGTTTTCACGCTGACCGGGATTTATGTAGCGGAAGAACGTGGAAGTTGGCGTACGCACAGATTCCTGCATCTGGATTTTTCTGTGCGTAAGCACATTTCGGCTTTTGTGCTTACGCCATGTTATAGTGCGAGTTCTACGCACTGCGTTATACATGAGGCCCCTGGTCTTTAACATTCCAGATCACCTTAATTTTCCTTGCAACTTTTTATCACTGCGCTAATTGCCAGCCGATAAGAGCTTTTATTTTTCAAATGTGTCAATTAGCAGCATGCAGCCTACACTCACCCATTCTCCATTCATCCAGCTGAAGCCATCACACAACAAAATTCTCACATTCTAAGTCTGTGTTGATGACACAAAGTGTGAGGCAACAAAAGTTGTTCACAAAGCTAAAACAGAAAGTTTTTCATGTTATCGTAATGACGACATAATGTTAATGTGAAGTGTACAATGTGTAAAGACTGAAGTCCAAATATCAAATAAACACGTTCACACAAGTTATAGAAAAATAAGTGTGCTTTTATTCAAGAATAAAACCAAATACAATGAAATCGTTCAAATGAGTTGTGGCTAAAAACTGAAGTCCAAATATCAGTCTGGAAATAAATAAAGACGTTTCCATGCATGTGTGCATTTGCATGTTTCATTTTCAACTGGTTATATCTGATAGACAAGCATGTATCACAGTGGAAATGCAGCCCTCTTGCCGCAATGCACATGTGGTGCACAGCGTAGAGCAGCTACCTCACAGCCAAGGAGGTCATAGGTTTGAGTCTCAGGTCCTCCCTTAGCGTAGCACTTTGAGTAGTGAGCTATGATTCTGTTCTCTGTATTAAAAAAGAAAATCTTGAGACTAGACTATTACCAAGAGATTTTTTCAAGTTGATAAAGCGGGTCTCGCCCTCCTGTTAAACATTTCCGGTTAATGCCCCATGCCCATGGTCCTCTCACCCCTCATTCGTGTGAATGGTTTTGTCAGACACAGTTCCTGCACTCTCAGCTCTTATAAATTTTTGTGTTTTTCACTTTCACTTCCCAATAAAAGAAGACTTATTATGTCCAAATCTTATTGAAGAATTTCATCCCAAAGGGTTATCAACAGAAGAACTTAGTACATGGGCAATCCTAGCACCGAGAAATGATTAAGTCAAACAGATTAATGCGAAAATTGTCAATCGGTTACACAGAAAATTGGTTGAATGCATATCAATAGACTATGTCGAAACAGTTGATGGTGAGGGTGTGTGACGATGCAGGTTCAGCTCCATGCTCCCATCTGCTGTTCGGGAGCCCTTGAACCCAACACTGTTGGTAATGTTACCGATGAGCTAGACAGTGAGGTAACATAGCAAGGGGATGATGTACAAATGTGCAAAGGTGCTTTTATTTAAAATCCAACAACAACAAAAAAACAAAGTGTCCACAAAGTGCAGTGCTTTATCAAAAAGAGTCATTAAATAAATAATCCCTTAAAACAAATGTGGAGGTTTAAAACTAATTCCAAAAAAAAACAATCCTTTAAAAACCGAGGTTAAAACGTTGCTAGAAGCAGTCCTTTAACACAATGAAATGACATGCCCGGTGCTTTTTCTACACTAGTGTCTCACCTGCTTCTCCCGTTTGGGCCCTGCAGCAGACGAGACGCTCTCTCTGCAGCTGACCTTCTTTCAGTCACACAGGTCTGGAGGCCTTCGGATCCTAACTTCAGTCACACACTCATCCCAGACCAGGACTTAGCTTCTCTCCAATGGCCAGGACTCCCATGTTGGAGATTATCTGCTCAAGTCTCCTGACTCCCGCTTGCTTCCACGGCGAGTCACCTCCCTCACTAGTCACTCCTGCTCTTCTCCAAATGCTCAGCGGGAGCGACTACAATCAACTGCCCTAGGTGTTAGATAAACACCTCACTAGGGCCCAAAGTCCAACTGCATTCGAGCCTGCTCTCGCTCATTCGCACAATCTCCTTCTCACGCGCTCTCTCTCTCTTTCTTTCTCACACCAGCTTTCTCCTTACTTCCTTCCAGCTACCTCCGTCTCTTTCTCTTTCCGTTCAATCACCTTCCAGCCGCCTCGAGCTTCTATTTAATTAAGAATGTGGCAGTTGCGGCCAATCAGCAGTTCCCAGGATAATCACAGACGTGGATGATTTCTCACCTGTGCACTAGGTGAGATACACCCTTGACACGAATCATCCCGAGACCCACACAGCCAAACACCACCACACCCCGTCTCTAAGCCGCGAGCACGGTGATTATTTATTTAAAATTGGCCTTTGACGAGAAAGCTGTGGACCCGCTATACTACAGGGTGCGGAAGATGAAAACATCAACTTACAATATCCCGTAGAATATCGATAACCATTAACAACGCCCGGTCTTCCACTGGCCGAATTACTGTTGAAAGAAGGGTGTGTTGTAATGTTATTGCATAATTTATGTATGAGTGATGGACTATACAATAGGACAAGATTAGTGGTATTCAAAATTGGCCGAACAATTCTAGCATGTAAAATTTTAACAGGTGACAAGAAAGGTAAGGTAGTACATCTTCCGCTTATAATTTTAGACACCAAAGTAGATCTTGTTATGCCATTTGTATTAAAACGTTTGTAGTTTCCTGTTAGAATAGCTTTTACTATGACAATTAACAAATCACAGGGACAAACATTCAAAAAAGTTGGTTTATTTATTAGAGAGAAAAAATCGATATTAACTCACGGGCAGTTATACTGTACACTTCGTTGTCACAATGTAAGTCCAAACACGGAGTCAAAATTCAATGTGATATTGACTAAAAGTTAATTCCAAATAAGTTTTTGCAGTAAAAGTGTAAGTTTAAGAAGTATTTGTGTGTTCATTTCAAAGCCAATTGGAATGAAAACATATAATATAATTAATACCGCTAACGGAACATGAAAAATAATTTTCTTTCAATTTATTGTGTTTTACTCTTTTATACTATGGTTAATTACTCGCTGTAATGTAAAATAGTTAGTTCTATCATGCATATGTAACAATTCCCATGAAAATATCAATCTGTTTAAATTGTACATCTGCTTCCCCTTACGCGATTGGCAGAGCCGCAAAGTGGCTAGTGCATAGCGCCCACCTGGAGATTGGCAAGCAAAGCGAGCAGGGGGCAGAGCCCCTAATTATTATATAATAAAAACATACATTTGATTTGAGTCTGTAAGAGTTTGTATGATTTTATAGTACTTGTAATTAAAGTTTATTATCTCCATAGACATTGCAGTGTCTGTTTGTTCAACAAGATACCATGAAGAAATTATTCACCCACGATTGTGTGTCTGCTTTATCCTGTCAGTGCTAACTTTTGTGTTTGCTGTCTGTATAAGGTTGTTTGTTATGCAGGCAATCACTTCTGGTCATTTAGGACTAAACAAGTTAAATTAACTTTTGCAGGCTCAACTATGAGACTTCAGTCTAGGTCAGTTTTTTGGGTATGTGTTAAGGGCTTATTAGGATAGCATTAGGATATGCCGCATGTTTTCCTTAGGGTCACTGTATTTACCCACCTCACTAAAATATACAACTAGGCATAAGCAAAGACACCTAAATGCTGTTACTTGCATATATTTACTAAATACACTGCTGGAGCAAAGGCAGTTTGTACCATTAATTTCATTTAGCAGGTTTGTCACTACATTTGTCAACTACACTTTTGCTTTCTATGTTGTATATGTATGTATACGTATATGTGCATAGCACGGCAGGGTTGCAAGCATGCATTCTTATGGTTATGTTTTTAATATTTAGGGTGACATGAGAGGATATTTGTTATTTAAAAAATATTGCACTGAGCATTCCCTGTCCAAGTTTGGTTTCCTAACTTAATGTATTATGAGTTAAAAGTAGCACAATGTTGGCCAGAACTGGCTGCCATTAAGAGTACAAAATAAAACTTGGGAAAAAAAAGATGTCATAATGGATGAAGGTGAAATATCAGTAGTACAGTAAACTGTGACACTCATTAAGATGCATTTTTTATAATATAGATAAAATTTCATTACAATAACAGATATCTTTTTTTCTTTAATTGTAAGGCAATGTAAGTTTATTATGCATGAAAATTAATCACTTTATATTTAACTTGTAGTTCCCCTAAAGAACAACAATGTACTGAAGAGGAGGAGGAAGAAGTAGATGAGCTGAAAGAAGTTATTGATTTGCGAAAAATTGCTGTTCAGCTGTTACAGCATGAGAAGCAGAACAGGTATGACCTACGTGATCATTGCTTTTGGGTATTGGTAAATAAAATTAAATTCTTTGTGATGAAAATAAAAACAATGGGCCCAGTATTTATATTTAACAAGGTACTAGGAAATGTCTACTATTCAGTCAATGAATTATATTAAAGTGTTTATTCTTAACTACATTTTAGGTAAATCTCTCAAGATCTAGTAGTTAGGGAATTCAATAGGACAAATGTTAGGGAATTCTGTCAAATCTGATACATTTTGGT